>NC_091434.1:112008056-112183943 GCF_964237555.1 Oryctolagus cuniculus
GAGGTGTTCTGCCTTTACATTCTTTCATGATGCTGATTATCTTTCTCTGCTTCTCTCTGTAGCACATTCTTAAGTATCATTTGTAAGCCTAGTCAGTTAGAGACGAATTCTTTCATTTTCTTTTTATCTTGGAAAGTCTTTATTTCACCTTCATTTATAGATCAGAGCTTTTCAGGGTACAGTATTCTGGGTTGAGTTTTTTTTTTCTTTTAGGACTTAGACTATGTCGCTCCATTTTTTTCTTAACCACTAGGGTTTCTGATAAGTCTGCAGTCAATCTCATTGGGATTCCTTTAAAAGTAATATGGCATTTCTATCTTGAACATTTTAGGGTCTTTTCTTTAAGTTTTATTTTTGAAAGTTTGACTATAATGTGTTCGTTAAGACACTTTCTGATGATGTTTATTATGGCTTTATGGTTTTCTATGTGTTTCATGTACTTGAATGTCCATAACTTTCTCCAAATTAGGATAATTTTCTGCCTATTATTTCACTGAATAAAGCTAACATTCTGTTTTTTCATACCTTCAGGAACTCCTTTTAGTCATTTGATGGTATTCCATAGTCCATGAACAATATTCTCAGCTTTTCTAATTTTTTCTTTTTCTTTTTTTTGTCTACTGAGGTATTTTCAAAGACTTGCCTTCTAGCTCAGATATTCTTTCTTCTGCTTCACTGAGTCTGCTGTTAAGGCTTTCTCATTTGTTATCAGGAGAGTGTATCACAATGCTGTCTGGTATGTTCACAACCTCAGCCCCTCTCTGCCTAGGTGAACCAATTGTCCACGGTGAAATCATGGTGCCTGCACACCACACCGACTCAGGTGCATGAACCACACATAGGATCCATATACTCTGTAGCATGAGTGCAGAGCCCTCTTCACTGATCCTCCCCAGCATTCAGGTAGCTCTGAGCTTTTAGAGTCAGACCCAGTGATTGCCCAAAGACCCAGTCACAGCCCTTGCCTTCTCAGTTTCCTGGTGTATTGTGCAATCACATGATTCCCAGAGTCAAAGGGTACAGGAGATCAACTCCCTACCCTGTGAGCCTTTTTTTCCACTGAGAGATCTTCCTAATTCCTGGTGTCAGTCAACTGCCCCAACAGATGTTGGTCAGGTGAGGGGCGAGGAGAAATATGCCCTCACTTCATGGAACTAAGTGGACAGCCTTATTCCCTGCCAACTCTCCAAGGCCAGACTCAAAGTCAGTGGGGACCACATATTTCTTTGTCAGACACAATCCACTCACTTAATTCTGGGAAGATAATATTTCCCCCCAGTGGTTGCTGGGTGTCCTGGTGGGGAAGGTGTGGAAATTGATGGGCCCACACCCCCTTATGAGGTTGGGTGGGCTCCCTGCCTTGCACCAGCTCTTCAGGCCAGATTCAAAGTCTGTTGTGGTCATTTAGGGAGTGAACTAGTAGATAGAAGATTCTCTCTCCCTCACTCCCTCTCTCTGTCTGTCTTTCCATCGCTCTCTGTAACTCTGTCTTTCAAATAAGTGAATAGATCTTAATAAATAAATAAATTTAAAGATTTAAAGAGTTTTCCTGTGAAATACATGTAAGACTTGTTTCTCATGGCTTCTGTTCACTGAGGTATCCCAAGTTCCAAGTCCTTCTCATTTACAGCAATAAGGAATGGTAACCATCTCTGTCATCTACTTGCTGTGGGCTTCGGAAAGAAACCACTTAATTTCTCTGAGTAGAACCACAGAGTAAGAGCTATAAGAAAAAGAGTTTGGATTCAATATAAAGAATCAACTTTCAAAGGTCAGAGTGCTCAAAACACAAATGGTTTTACTTCTGAGGGGAATTGGTTACTGGAGGTATTCAGACATAGAAGACCAAATGACAAGTTTTTGTAGGAGACATCCCAATAGAGGAGATTCTCAAGGAAGGGCTCAAGATAGTCTAAGCTTTACATTGGAAATTTAAGGTGACGGAGGCCAAGCAAAACAAAGACCCTAGGTGACATAAGAGATGGAAAGAAAAAGCTATACAGGTAACCAAGGACTCTAAAAATTGTCCACAGGGAGGTATGAAACTACTAGACAAGAATAATGAACTTAACTAAAAGGAAAGAACTGGATCACCCAGGGAAACCACATGCTTGGTATCACACTCATTCCTGAGCCCTGAATACAAGGTTTGTTTATGTTTAACCATGAACAAAATCTATATGTTTGGTTTTTTTGTTTGTTTGTTTGTTTTTGCAGAGGGAGCAGTCCTAGTTGAACCACTTGACTCTGAGCTGAGAGTTTGGCTTAATTCCAAGTCCTGTTAGACAAAGATAGTAAAGAGTGAAGGGTCCTCTTGAAAGCCTATTAGCTCCATGCCTTTGGGAAAACTATTCTGACCTTTGAAAGTTGATTCTTTATATTGAATCCAAACTCTTTTTCTTATAGCTCTTACTCTGTGGTTCTACTCAGAGAAATTAAGTGGTTTCTTTCCGAAGCCCACAGCAAGTAGATGACAGAGATGGTTACCATTCCTTATTGCTGTAAATGAGAAGGACTTGGAACTTGGGATACCTCAGTGAACAGAAGCCATGAGAAACAAGTCTTACATGTATTTCACAGGAAGACTCTTTAAATCTTTAAATTTATTTATTTATTAAGATCTATTCACTTATTTGAAAGACAGAGTTACAGAGAGCGATGGAAAGACAGACAGAGAGAGGGAGTGAGGGAGAGAGAATCTTCTATCTACTAGTTCACTCCCTAAATGACCACAACAGCTTTGGCTGAGCCAGGCTGAAGCCAGGAGCAAGGAGCTTCATCTGGTCTCCCATGTGGGTGGCAGGGGCACAAGTACCTGGACCAGACTTCAGCTGTTTTCCCAGGCCTGCTGGCTTAATGCATCCAATTCTTCCTGTTTACAGTATGACATCATCCTTTAAAGGGACCTTCATTAGAACATGAATGCCAAAAGGGCCTGCACCACACTGTGCTGCTCAGTATTGCACCCACATTATCTAACAAATAGTAACACTCAATAAATAGCTTTAAAAATAAGATGAACACATAGTGATTATTTCTGGAACTCTTCTAATTTGGGCTGGAATTTGAACTGAATCTCTTTTAGGTGGAATATGTAAACTTAGTTCCTGAATAAAATAGAATAAGTAAAACAGAAATCATTTTACACTAGGTGAGAAAAGATTAATCATGAGGAGTTGTTTTAAGTAACTAAAAACAGCAAATAAGAGTATGAGCCATCCAGCGAGGTCAGAGGTGAGCATTGCTAGAAAAACTATTTGGCTTTCAACTTTAACAAATCAAAGATCCTGGAATCAGTGAAAATGAGGACTTTAAGACATCTAAAAGGATTAAGGAGACCTGGGGCTTTAGGATTGCTTGTCAAAATGAAGAATTTCCCAGAAGAACAAACCACACTGTAAATTATTTTATTATTTTCAGCATGATATCTTGAAGCTCTCAGCATCTGCAACCGTCACTTTTCCATGGCTATTTTTCAAATAAATATTTATGTTTTACCTTTAAATTCCCAGGATTCTGCACTGATACCACTTGTTTGTTAATTAGTCTTGAGCATATTGTTATCTGGCATCCCTTAACATACTACATGGCTAGGGCTGGCGTTGTGGCATAGAGAGTAACGTTGCTGCCTGTGTTGCCGGCATCCCATACGGGCGCTGTTTGCATCCTAGCTGCTCCAATTCTGATCCAGCTCCCTACTAATGGCCTGGGAAAAGCAGCATCAGATGATCCAAGTTTTTGGGACCCCACAACCCATGTGAGAGACTAGGATGAAACTCTTGGCTCCTGGCTTCAGCCTAACTGAACACTGACCATTGTGGCCATCTGGAAAGTGGGCCAATGAATAGAAGATCCCTCTCTCTGTCTCTGTAACTCTGACTTTCAAATAATTAAATAAATTTTTCAAAAATATTACATTGTTACATATTTTTGTGTTATTTTACTTTTATTGAATGGATTATTTGTTTTCAAAACCAGAATTATATATAGTATATATATATATAATTATATAAATTGTACTTCTTACCAAATATATATATTTTTTATTTATATATATTTTTTATTTATATATTTTTATTTATATATTCTTACTAAATATATATATATTCACTTCTTTATGTATCTAACAAATTCTTAGCTGGGACAGGCCAAAATACTGTGACTAATATACTGAGATTTCTAATGGCTCACATGCAATAGAAGTTTTACTCATTTAACCAAGACAGGCGCTCTTGCTCCTGTTCATGAGCAACTTTTCCCCAACTTTAGATCCTGGACTGACTCATTTAAATATCTGGCTTTCCCCTTCCCAAGATTTTGTTATTTGCCACATCAAGCTTGTAGAAGGGAAAGAGCCAGGTCCAATTCTTTTTTTTTTTTTTCCTATTTATTTATTTATCTTTTTTTTAACTTTTATTTAATGAATATAAATTTCCAAAGTACGATTTATGGATTACAATGGCTTCCCCCACATACCGTCCCTCCCACCCACTACCCTCCCCTTTCCCACTCCCTCTCCCCTTCCATTCACATCAAGATTCATTTTCGATTATCTTAATATACAGAAGATCAGCTTAGTATACATTAAGTAAGGATTTCAACAGTTTGCTCCCACACAGAAACATAAAGTGAAAAATAATAGATGATTTTTTTTAAATGATGATGAAATCAGATCAGACCTATTGTCATGTTTAATCCCAGTGAGAGTCAAGTTGGGAGTTGATAATTTCTTTCTTTCTTTTTTTTTTTTTTTTTTTTTTTTTTTTACAGAGGATCAGTTTAGTATACATTAAGTAAAGATTTCAACAGTTTGCACCACCATAGAAACACAAAGTGAAATATATTGTTTGAGTACTCATAATAGCATTAAATCTCAATACACAGCACATTAAGGACAGAGATCCTACATGAGGAGTAAGTGCACAGTGACTCCTGTTGTTGATTTTACCAATTGACACTCCTGTCTATGGCATCAGTAGTCTCCCTATGCTCCAGTCATGAGTTTCCAAGGCTATGGAAGCCCTCTGAGTTCTCCGATTCTTATCTTGTTTAGACAAGGTCATAGTCAAAGTGGAGGTTCTCTCCTCCCTTCAGAGAAAGGTACCTCCTTCTTTGAAGACCTGTTCTTTCCACTGGGATCTCACTCGCAGAGATCTTTTGCCAGAGTGTCTTGGCTTTCCATGTCCAATTCTTAAAATTTGACTTACAAGTGCGAACATCATTTCCAGCCAGTGTTATTGGAGAGATGAGTCATATAGCCATATCAGATGTCTGAAAATTGAGTATGTAGTCCTGTCCTGGGTACTACTTCCTGTACACAGATCTATACTCCACAAGGCAGGTAAAAAATGAATTTTGATGGACAGATAGTCATTTCTGCTATAAGCACAAAGTAAGGTTGAACAAATATTTGTTGATATATTTATATCAGCTGTAAAGGTTAAATTGCTTTTATTTCTCCTTGGAACGGTGCTATTTAACATCCCGGAAATTTTTGAAAGTTCTGTAATGGTGTGTACTAGATTATGCATTTCTTCAACGATGATTTGAAAGATTGCTGATGTTTATCTAGGGAGATGTGAAACAATTTAATATTATTAATTGCTAACAAACGGAGAAGATTTACAGGAATTGTCAAAGCTTAAAGCCCCAAATAATCATTCCTCACACAGGAAAATTTATTATGCCATTATGCTTATTTCTATCAGGGTTCCTATAGTGCAATCACTGTTCGCTATTAAATTTTTATTGCACGTTTAATTTATCTTTCCCTCTAGTGGGGAAACATATTAGAGATTTCATTTGACACTAGTATCATCTCCTCTTCTCTTTTTCTCACCACTTCAGCTCCCCCTGAAATAGACAGGAATATATTTGTATCTTGGTATTAATTATACAGGAGCTGAAAAGAACAGTGCTTGCTGCTGCCTGAACAGAATTATCCAGGCAGAATTAGCTTTATGGAGAACCAAGTAGACTTCCATTATAAACATCCATTTTCAGCAATGTCTGGACAAAATTCATGTATAAGCTAAAGTTTTCTTCTCATCGATTAAAATAGAAAGCAATTTTGGTTTCCAAATATGTAAGGCAGACTGTTAAAATTTGGGATTGGGAGGATGTTTAGTCTATAAACTGATGCATTAAAAATGAAGTTTCATGTTACTGAAGGTTTACCTTTTATGTGAAAAGCTTAACAAACACTTTCCCTACCCCTCTGCCTTCCCCAAAAGTTGAATCAAGAAGAAAACAATTACACAGTATCAGAAAATGCCTTTCCAATCAACAATGCCTTTTCCTTAATAGGGTTGAAGTCAATGGTACAGTGGAAGTATTCTCTTGATTTTCAGAAAGATTTCTAGTTTAGAGGCCTAATTCACTAAGACAAAAGTCAGGTTGTATTATTGATTAATCTGAAGCTTTAGTCTCTCACAGGATTTGATAACACATAGCAACCGTTTTTCTCATATTAAATAACTACCCATTTCAGGTTTGTATTCTTGGGTAAGAGGTCAAACTCAGCAAAATCTCAGTGATCCCATTTCTAGTGTCTAAGTGCAGTTATATTGTTTTTCCCATGCCTTTTTCCCATGACAGTGAGGCCTGTACCCGGTCTGCTGAGCTCAGGAGGGAATGTATAAAAGTAAGAAAAATCTCCGGATTTTTCAAATGTGTTGGTGATGACACAGTCCATCCTCATTCTCATCCCTGTATGAGGACTCTTCTTGGTCACATTGAGCATATTTAATCTACATATTTTCCAATGGCTGTATTTGTTGTTCTTTATAGATGTTGACATTGATGCACTGGAGGTCAATTTAATTTGTGGTCCAGAGGAAAGAAGATTTAGAGCTGAATTTACAGGGTTTTGATAGTGGTTAGTAGCTTTGTGGATTTTTGCTTAATTTTCCAACTTCTCATTACTACCTGGAGGTAACATTCAGTTGAGGAAGAATGAGGGTCCCATCAAAATTGAAACTTCCTTCTCCACTAACCTTCTGAGAACATTGTCTTTGTAGCTCCTAGGTAACTTTCAGCCTGGGCACAGCGTCCAGCTTGGCTTTCCCTGTGGCCAGGACAGACTCTCGAAGCCGTGCTTTTTAAAGTCTTCTTGTCAGCCTCAGGATTGCCAGTGGAACAAAGTCTCCTTTCCATTATTTGCATTATTTTTAAATAAAATAGCAGAGCTTCTGTCATCATTGTCCTGAGGGGGTTGCATTTTTCTCCAGGTGCCAATTCATATGTGATGGTTAGTAGGTGTTCAATAAAAGTTGTCTGACAAGTTGACTGATTTGTCTTTAAAGACTTTAGGGATCTCTCTGTCAACCCCTTTCCTTGTATTAAGAAAATGGCGTGGTCGTATCTATGGTGCGATCTATACCCTGATTTACATCCTAGGCCCTGGCCCCCACCGCCATTGCTGAACTACTGGTGTCAAGCTCCATCCCCAACCTAATGGGATTGGCTATTCCTACTTCCCTGCCTGCCCCCCTGGAAAACCCAAGCTCTTTTCTTTGAGATGCCCAAGATACACACACCCTGATTGGGTTTGGATATGGTTTGACATTGTCTCTTAAGGGTTCATGGGCTAGAAACTTGGTCTCCAGGGTGGCAATGTGGGGAAGTAGTCTGGAACATTTAAGCAATGGGGCCTAGGGTTGGTCCTTAGATCAGCTGGGGACATGTCCTCAGGAGAGACTCTGGGATCCCAGTCTTTCTCTGCCTTCTTGTCTTGCTATCTGATCTGTACCTCCTACATGTGCTCTGCCCTTGTGACCTCATCCACCATGAGACACTCAATTGGAGCTGAGCCAGTGTTGGGGCCATACTCTTGACTTCCCAGAACTGTGAACTAAATAAACCCGTTGTCTTTATAAAGTGTTCTGGTATCTGATATTTCATTATAGTAATGAGAAATAGATTAATATGTCTCTCTTAAAACTGTCTACTGGTTAAAAGAAGCTGAAGTTTAACCAAACTAACTCAAGATGAAGGAAGTCTGGGACCAGGGTTGTGGTACAGTGGGTTAAGCTGAAAACCATAATGCAAACATCCAATATTGGAGCACAGTTTTGAGTCCCAGATACCCTGCTTCCAATCCAGCTCCCTGCTGATGTGCCTGAGAAGGCAGTGGGACATGGCCCAAGGACCTGGTTCCCTGACGCTCACATGGGAGTCCCATACAGAGCTCCTGTCTCCCGGCTTTGATCTGGCCCAGCCCTGGCAACTGTGGGTATTTGGGGAGATAACCAGCAGATGGAAGATCTCTCTCTCTCTCCATCATTCCATGTCTCTCTGTAACTGTGCCTTTCAAATATATGAGATAAATATTTAAAAAAAGATAAAGGAAGTATTAAGAAAGCAGGGTGGTATCTGGCGTGATAGCCAAGATGCCAAGGCTCGCATCCCATATCCACATCCCTGGATGTGAGTCCGAGCTCTGATCATGATTCCAGTTTAATGTTTATGTGCAATCTGGGAGGCAGCAAATGCAGTGATCATGACCCTGCCACCCACGTGGGAGATCCAGATTGAGTTTCTGGTTCCTGACTTGAGTCCAGCCCTGACCACTGTGGGTAGCTGGGAAGGGAGTCAGAGGAACGGAGTGCTTTCCTTTTCTTTCACTCCACATCAAGTTAATTAATTAGTTAGTTAATTAATAAGAATAGAATCAACTAGAGAAGAATGGGAGGTGGCACATCAGTAATAGAGACTAACTCCCTCCATCTGTTTTTTTAAAATAGTTTATTTATTTATTTATTTGACAGGTAGATTTACAGACAGTGAGAGAGAGAGGCAGAGGGAAAGGTCTTCCATCTGATGGTTCACTCCCCAAATGGCCACAACGGCCAGAGCTATGCCAATCCAAAGCCAGGAGCCAGGTGCTTCTCCTGGTCTCCCATGGGGTGCAGGGCCCAAGCACTTGGGCCATCCTCCACTGCTTTCCTGGGTCACAGCAGAGAGCTGGACTGGAAGAGGAGCAACCAGGACTAGAACTCGGTGCCTATATGGGATGCCGGCACCGGAGGCGGAGGATTAACTTAGTGTGCCATGGCGCTGGTCCTCTCCATCTCTTTTTAAAGTTTTTTTTCTCTGAAAGTTAACTCTTTCTTTCAAACATACTTTCTATGTATCCTAATTATTTTATTTTTTAAAAATTTTATTTACTTATTTGAATGGCAGAGTTACAGAAAGACAGGGAGTGACAGAGAGAGGTCTTCTGTTGTTGATTGATTCTCCAAATGGCCACAATGGCCACAGCTGAGCTGATCCAAAGCCAGGAGCCAGGAGCCTCCTCCAGGTCCCACGTGGATGCAGGAGCCCAAGCTCTTGGGTGATCTTTCACTACTTTCCCAGGCCACCAGCAGGGAGCTGGATTGGAAGTGGAGCAGCCAGGATACTAACCAGCTCCCATGTGGAGGCCTAGACCACTATGCCACAGCACCAACCCCATCCTAATTGTTTTAACTTGAAATAACTTTGGTTTACATGATACTGATACAGTTCTGACTGTATCAGTGAATGTTTGGTTTAATCATAGTCCATCAAATATGTTCAGTTTTTATGTACTCTTGTTAAAAACCTTAAATTCAGCAGTGTCATTAATCTTGCCTGCCAATAGACAGACATTTGTAGTTAGGGACAGTTAAAGTCAGTTGATATTCTGAAACCTTTGTCATTTACTAGGAATAGGGGATGTACTTTAGTATATGAATTGAAACCATAAATAGTTTCATGATTTGAGGATTTATAAAAGAAAAATAACATGAACTACAGGAAAGCAGTAAAGGATTTCCCAAATGTTTAAAGGAAGTTTTTTTCCCATTTCTTATGTTTCTCAATCTTTTCCCTATGAAAAATCTTATTTATAATCTTCATTTAAATGAACTGTATAATTTGTATAATAGAAATTTACTTTTTCCGCCTTTACTAAACAAATGTTGGACAAATATTTAAAAACTACTGCTTTGAAAGACTGTTGAATGACAGCCCTATCCTGGATACCTAAGTCTTTCATGCTGGCCATGGCTGCCTCTGGCATTCAGAGTAGTTTGGCCTTGATGTTCTCTCCAAAAGCTCTGTTTAGGAATTTGCCCAGCCTCCTGTGTAAGGGCATTTAACCTTGGCTGCCCTGCACTGCTGGCTGAGTCTCTCCCCATCAGGAGAAGCAGTGGATGACAGAGCAGCTATCAAGAACAGGGCAGGAGATGGGGCAGAGGCAATGACAGACAACCCTTGTCTCTGCCAGGATGACGACTGGCACCACCTGCAGCCACAAAGGCAAAGAGACCCCTGGGTCTGAGCAGAGGCTGATCTTTTTCCAGCCTCTTGTGCTTTTTAGCTTGATTTCCTCCCAACAAGCCACCTCCCTGCAGAGCTACATAATGCTGCGCTGATTTGGTTTGGCAGCACTAATCTAAAGAACAAGTTTAATGGTCTAGGCATGGTTACTTGCATGTTTTATTCCTCTCTCTCTCTCTCTCTCTCTCTCTCTCTCTCTCATTTTGGTAGCAGTAGCTGCTGGTCCTTGTTAACTCCAGAGGCCAAGGCCTTGCCTCAGCCCTGGAGCCCAGATTCCTGCTGTCTACCCGACATTGTGCTCTTGGAGGTATCCTAATTCAGGACAACTGCTTGCTGTCAGTGTGGAATTAATGTGTGTGATGGCTGAGGGAAGGAAGCAGCATCTCTTGGCAGCTATTTTGCTTGTTACTTCATCCTCTGCCTCTTGGGGTCAAACTCCTCCCATCCCCAGGACAATGACTTTCCAGGAGCAGCCCGTCTCAGCACACCAGAAATGGATTGTATTATTTGTAAATTCCTGGCAGGAGCTGCTGTCAGATGCAGGTAGAGAAGCTGTCATCTGTGGAGGACAGTGCGCAAAGGGTTCACCTTAGAAGCTGTATGCCTTCCTTGCTAGATTCAGTGTCACTTGCTATTGACATCAACAGCACACGGCCGTGGAACCCTTGACTGACTTCCTGAATTCTGTCCAAGGCTCCCCAGACTCTTCTCTCTGCCCTCAGTTCTGACTTGAAGACTTGGTGCTCTCCTTACTTTCTCCCTTTTCCACAGACAGCATCCGTAGTCACACTCATTTCATTCTGCACAGTGCTACTGCCTGGATGACATTTTCTTCCCTTACCAAAGCCTTTCTCACCCAACCCAAGGACTGAGGAATATGAAACTCTTCAATCAGTTCTTGGAAAAATGGAAAATATGCATTTTTAAGGAAAATATACACTTCCTTATATATACACATGAGTTTTTTTAGGAGACCACTCATAACAGTGGGAGCCAGCAAGTAAGAATTTTCAAGTAAATAAGCAAACATCTGCACTTGTTTCAAAGTATGCCTCTGAGAAGAAAGTTTTATCTAAGGGGTGAGGTTCAAACCATTTGTACTTTTAGCCCCAGGCTGATTTCTTTCTCTGATGATTTGCGTTGTGGTTTTGCAAGAAGACATTGTTATTGGATGCTGAAGTTCTTATCACTTGTAATGCCTCCAAATGGGAAAGGTTTGGGATCAGACATTAAATACAGAAAAACAAAATGGAACAAGAAGATTGCTGGAATGCAAATCCCAATTACTCTACAAGGTACATTTTGTCTCATTTCTGTGAGACTTTCATTTACCGACCTAGTGTCACACATGGACATGGAGTTCTCTAATACTCATAGATGCTAAAAATGTACTATGATGTATGAGGGTACTTCAAAAATGAAAAGATCTTTGTTTTGGCACAATTTTCTTGAAATTCATGCATAATTTTCTCATAATTCCCATTGCCAATGAACTTTTCATATGTATATATATATGAAGAGAGAAAGAGAGAGAGAAAATCAACTGGTTCACATCTTAAATGCCCACAGTGACCAGATAGGACTAAAGCCAGAAGCTAGGAACTCAATCTAGAATTTTCTCATCGGTGGCAGGGACCCAATATCATTACATCCTAGGTCTGTGTTAACAGGAAGCTGAACTCAGGAGCCAGAGCCAGAGCCAGGTATTGAATTCAGGCTCTCCAATATAGAATGCAGATGTCTTAATCACTAGGCCAGATATGCTCCCCTTTTCACTAACTTTTCCAAGACTCCTTGTGTGTGATTTAAATTTGCACAACTTTAGATTAGTTTCTAGACATTTAAAAACTACAATCATACCTCCCTAACCCCCAAATTGAAGTGTAAGGGTCATTGGTGCGGAGGCTGTATCTTACTTGGAATAAACATAAGAATCAAGTGGATGGTCCTTGAGCCGTTTTTCAGTAGTTCAATTATAAACTAAAGCGAGCATAAGAAGCAGCCGATTATTGGAGTGCATATTATTGATGTTGTTATGAAAAGCATTATTGATTTATTTATGCCTCCAAATCATTCCAGAAAGTGATTTGAGACAGCTTATCTCTATCTATCTTTCTATCTGTCTGCATACAAAGGGGTAAATTTTAAAAATAAAGGTGAGGAAATGGCAGCAATGGGAAAATGAAATCAGGAAAATAGGATAAATAGGGAGGTTTGATAACACATAATGAATACCATAAGACACTATTCAACTGCTGGAGATGAGCCCTGAATTTGGTTGTAAATTTACCAGCAGCCACAACAAAGGAGAAATGCAATCTGTTGCAAAAATTGTCATGCCCATAAAATGAAAACAAAGCCAGGCTAGGAAAAGCCTACTATTTCTAGTTCTGAGATTCCAGTGACTGACCACTCACGACAGTGAGAAGAGACACCAGCTTGGTGCTGTGGACAATGTCATCGCCTATATTTTTGAAAAGAGCCAAGTTCACATCTTCAAGGCAGCCTAATGGCATGTGGTTCAACAGAAATAGTTCTGTGAGGCTCAAAACTGGACATAATGCACTTGCATTTCTCTTGCAATGACAGTGAAGAAATTTGAAGTTGCTTGCATATCAATAAACATTGGTAGTCAACCCGGTGGAGGCAGGTTTCACACACCAGCGCTAGAATTATAGATGTATCCCTCAGTAGAAGGTCAGAAAATATCACCCAAAGAGGAAGCCTGAATATATGAATGAATATATGGGTGGGAAAAGAGATCTGGAAGTTTGCTATGAAAGAGATGAGGAGTGCAGATGTGCACATTGATGCCAGGCTAACAAAGCTGTTTGGGCCAAAGGAATAGGAACGTCCCACACTTCAACCAGGTGGAGTTGTTCAGAGTGAAGATTCCCGCCAAGCAAGCTCTAGGCTTTGATTATCTATGTACTTGTCACCACTTTCAAAAATCTACATACAATTAATGTGGATCAGAACTGATTAAAGCTGTAAAACTGCGATTGTGTGCTGGTTTTCCTTTTTTAGCTGCAACATAATGTGCACGTATGTCCTAAAGCATCACCTGATTATGAGATTACTTAGAACATTTTTCAAATTAGTGGCTGTGTTAACCCTCCCTATCACCTATAGTTTCTTGTCTGGACAAGAGGCATCTAGTGGGTTTGAGACTGAAATAATGATGGTGCTGCTTGTATGTTCATGGTTCAGTTAATTTTAAGATAAATATTTTTTCTAGAAGACATTGATGTCGACTGCCAATTGGCTTCTTTTCACATTTTAATAAACAACTGTGTAATCGATAGCACCTTAGATTTAATGAAATGAACAGCAATATGATCTTTCTTCTTCTGCCTAAAAATAAAATTGAATCTTACAGATTTCACTGGTGACAGAAGAGTGAGAGAAAAGGGAAAGAGGAAGAAAAGAAGGAAGTACACAGGACAAACAGAAAGGAAAGAGAGTGGAAGAGAAAATGGGGAGGAAAAGAGGAAAAATATTTCCAAACTTTAAACACTGGTCAGCAACTGGATGTTCATGGCAGAAGGCAGCTGAGATTAAAAGGCTTCCTCTTCAGAGAACAGGAGGCGAAAGGAAATGAGAGAGCTTGTCCTTCCCTTCTCTATCAACCTGAGTTCTACTTTATAGGTTGTTCTTTGTGCCCCAGTGGTTGAATGGCATGCTGCTGGGTTGGGTGGGGGCACTACTCCTCCACAGAGGAAGTAGGAAACACCAGTGTGTGTGCCCGAGCAACAGAGATAAACCCAGGGAAGACAGATTGCCCATGGCCTTGCAAGCTCTGAAGAAGAGTTTGGATTTTGTTTCATAACTGATGTTGCAGAGTGTCACACAGGTGAGCAATTCTGTTTTAATTGCATCCTGAAAGTTTTGGTCATTAGAAATAAAGTGCTTCTGATCATGTAATTCATTATAGCAAATAACAATGGCCACAAAAGAATATATTTTCTTAAGTGCATTTTCAACAATATTGTTGAATGATAGTTATTATTAAAATGAATTTTTCTAAAAATTTTGAATAATAAAACAATGACATTTCTATGGAGGCATTCGCTGCCTAAAATTTTCTTAATTTCTTATTTGTAACAGGAGAAGCTTAACTTATTTTACCACATTTTACAAAGATTTATTTTATTTATTTGAAAGACAGAGTTGCAGAGAAAGGTGGAGACAGAGAGAGAGGTATTCCATCTGCTGGTTCACTCCCCAAATGACCACAATGGCCAGAGCTGAGCCAATCCAAAGCCAGGAGCCAGGAGCTTTTTTTGGGTCTCTCACATGGGTGCAGGGGCCCAAGGACTCTGCTACTTTACCAGGTGCATTAGCAGGGAACTGGATCAGAAGTATGGCAGACAGGATTCAAACCCATGCCCATATACAGTCCTGAGCTTTAACCTGCTGCACCACAGCACCAGCCCCTCTACCACATTTCATGACTTCCTCAACTCTGATGTCACGTGTACAGGAGGAATGTCCCATTCATCTTTCTTTTTTCTTTTATTTTTTGACAGGCAGAGTTAGACAGTGAGAGAGAGGCAGAAAGAAAGATCTTCCTTCCGTTGGTTCACCCCCCCTAAATGGCTGCTACAGCCGCTGCGCTGCGTCGATCGGAAGCCAGGAGCCAGGTACTTCCACCTGGTCTCCCATGCAGGTGCAGGGCCCAAGGACCTGGGCCATCCTCCACTGCTCTCTGGGGCCACAGCAGAGAGCTGGCCTGGAAGAGGAGCAACCGGGACCGAATCCGGTGGATTAGCCTAGTGAGCTGGGGCTCCAGTTTCTTTCTATTTGGTAATCAAGTTGATCTACTTGCTTGTGTTCCCAACATAGGCCTGTTTAATTGTTGCTATTCTGGCTCCCTGGGAGGCCCCCTCAATTTATGCTTCAGAGCCAAGCACTATCGAAACCTTAAGGTCTGTATCAGATATTTCACCTCTAAGGAGGCAAAGCAAATCAGAGCCTGGTCTCTGGAAACAAATGCACCTGGGTTCAGTCTCAGCTTTGCTGTTTGTCAGGTACCTGAGGGCCAAATATCACAACCAGGCATTGTTGCTAAAGTTGTCAAAACACAAAAGTTTCCATCATCCAAGGACACCTCTTGTTACTATTTTACAGCCTTTTATATTTCTCTCTCATCCCAACTGCCTCCTTGACCTCTGGCAGCCACTAACTCACTGTTTTATTTCTATAGTCTTACAGTTTACAATTGAAAGACAGCAAGAGAGAGACGGGCAGAGCGAGAGAGTGAGAAAGCGAGAGAGAATGAATCTTCCATTTGCTGGTTCACTACCCAGATATCCACAGCATCTGGGTCTGGGCAAGGCAGAATCCAGAAGCCAGGAACTCCACCCGGGACTCCACCTGGGACTCCCATGTGGGTACAGGGCCAGGCAATTGGCTTGTCTTCCACAGCTCTCAAAGGTATAATAGGAGGGTGCTGGATCAGATCAGAAGTGGAGCAGCTGGGACTCCAATTGGTGCACATATGGGATGCCAACATTGAAGGTCGTGGTTTAACAAGTTCTGCCACAGTGCTGGCCCTCGTCTTCATTTGTTTAGAAAACAATTGCTGGGTTGCATGGTAGTTGCCTACTTAGGATTTTTTTTTTTTTTTTTTTTTTTAGAAACTGCTATACTTGTTTCCACAGTAGTTGTACCATTTTGCATTTCCATCAGCAATATATGGATGATCCTATTTCTATACCTCCTCACTAGCATTTACTGTTGTCACTGTTTTTTTATTTTAGCCATCCTGATCGTTATATAGTGAGATCTCATTGTGGTTTTAATTTGCATGTAGCAAATGGCTAATGATGCTAGCCATCATAAAACACATTTTACATGATTCTATAATGTGCTTAATTTCAATCTGTATATCCTTTGTGGTGAAATGTCTGTTCACATCATTAGCCCATTTTCTAATTGGATTGTTGATTTTTATTTTCTGCTGAGTTTTGAGAGTTTGTTATATATTCTAGTTCTTTTGACAGATATGTGGTTTGTAAATATATCCCACTATGTAGTTTGTCTTTTCATCCTCTAAGAGTTTTTCACAGAGGAAGAGTTTTCTTATTTTCATGAAGTCTTATTATCAGTTATTCCTTTTATGGATTATCTTTTCAGGTTTTGTTTATTTATTTGAAAGTCAAAGTTACAGAGAAACAGAGACAGAGAGAGAGAGAGATCTTCCATCCACTGGTTCTATTCCTAGATAGCTGCAATGGCTAGGGCTGGGCTAGACTGATATCAGGAGCCAGGAGCTTCAACCAGGTCTCTCATGTGAGTGGCAGATGACTAAACACTTGGGCCATCTTCCACTGCTTTTTCTAGACCATTATCAGGGTGCTGGTTCAGAAGCAAAGCAGCTTGGACATGAACCCATGGGATATCAGCATCACAGGTGGTGGTTTACCTGATATGCCGTGACATTGGCTATGGATTATGGTTTTTTTTTTTTTTTTGTATCAGGACTATTAATATCTTTATGCACAAACAAATCCTGAAAGTTTTCTCTATTTTTTTTGTAAAATTTTATAGTTTTGTATTTCACATTTAGTTCCTTGACCCATTCTGAGTTAATTTTTATATAAAATGTGAAACTTATGTTGAAGCACATGCTCTCTCTCTTGGTTTGGCTTTTCAATGCTGCATCTCTTTGTTGAAAAAAGTTCTTTTCCTCCATTAAGCTGCTTTTGTGCCTTTGTCAAAAAATCAATTGGGAATATTTGTGTGGGTCTGTTTCTGTGTTCTATATCCTACTCTATTGATCTATATGTCTTCTTCTTCATGAATATCACATACCCTACTCTTGGTATTGGAAATACATAAGTTTAAAAAGAAGATAAAAATTTCATGGAGATGGGTGCTATGAAGAAAGTATGCATAGTTTTCAAAAATGTTTACACCAAAATAAACTTATTTTTAACTCCATTTTTTAAAAAAGATTTATTTATTTATTGAAAGGCAGAGTTGAGACACACACACACACACACAGAGAGAGAGAAAGAGAGAGAGAAAGACAGATCTTCCATCCACTAGTTTACTCCTTAAATGGCCACAATAGTTGGATAGTTGGAGCTGGGCTGATCTAAAGCCAGTGAAGCCAGGAGCCAGGAGCTCCCTGTGGGTCTCCCACGTGGGTGCAGTGGCCCAAGGACTTTGCTATCCTCTGCTGCTTTCCCAGGTGCATTAGTAGGGAGCTGGATCAGAAATGCAGTAGCCGTATGGGAAGCTGGCACTGCAGATTGCAGCTTTACCTGATACGCCACATTGCTGGACCCTTAACGCTATGTTTGAAGTTCCTTTGTTTATACATAAAGGATATGGGTCTTCAATTTTGTTTTCTTATAGTGTTTTTATCTGATTTGGTGCAGGGTAGTTAATACTGGTTTCCTAAAATGAATTACAGTGTTCCTTCCTCTTTTCTTTTCTGGAACTGATTGGGAAGAATTGATATTAATTCCTGTTTAAATACATTGTAAAATTCTTCAGTGAAATTATATTGGCCTGGTGATTTCTTTCTTGGGGCTGCTTTTATTTACAAATTTAATTTTCTTAGAAGACATAGAGCTATCTGGATAACCTATTTTGTATTGATGAGTTTTTTCAAGGAGTCGCTCCATTTCTAATTGTCAAATTTATTTATCTAGAGTTGGTTATAGCATTCCTCTATCAACTTTTTAATATCTGCAGAGTCTGAAGTGATATGGCCTATTCCATTCCTGAGCTAATAATTCTGACATCTTTCTCACCTCTGTGTTATCATCTGTTGATTAGTTTGTTGTTTACTTGCAATCTTCCTCATTCCTGTTGCGGTGATTGAAACCTGAACGTTTTCATACTCTGGTAAGAGGCTCTAGGTTTTGTTTTAACTTTGGCTTTTAGTTGACTTTCTTTGACCAAAGCCCATTGGAGAAGGACTGATCCTGCCTTGTTTTTGCCAGGAGGAAGTAGAAGTTCAGCCTCCCCCAAAAGTCTACCCTGCCACCATAGGGGGATGAGACAGAAGTCTGCTCCTGCCTAGTCCTTCCTGACACCCTCTTGTTACAGTCCTGCAGTGTATACAAGTCTAGGCTTTCCATTCAACCTTTGCTGGTATGTGTGCAGTGGATAGGGACACAGTTTTCTGTATTGTTTGGCTGGAATAGCTATTCTCCAAAATTTGCGTAGCTAAGGTGTTTTTTCCTTTGTGCTTTGGCTAGGGGATTTCATTAGGACTGTTTTCATCTTTGTCTGTTGGCATTTCTTGGTTGCTGATTTTTTTTAGCTTAAATTTTGGAATATAAAATACAAAAAAGAAAACTCAGGGAACTTCCCACTGTGATCCTGTCCTGATCCTGAAGTCTATGTGCCAGCTGCTTTATTCTCTCTGGTCTTCTCCATCTTCTTATGTTGGTTGTGTATAAAATATCTTGGGTTTTTAGTTGTATTTGGTGAGAAGACTAGGGTAAAATATATCTATTCCATCTTCCTGGAAGTCCAAGTTCTTGAGATGATATATATGCGTTATCTGTCAAATAGCAGGAGTGGGATGAAAGTGCAGCAAAATCACTCACTAACATACTAACCTGGGTTTCTCTTTCCTGTGTTGTTTTTACTTCTTCCTTTCAACTTGGTTTTCTTTGTCAGATCATAACCTTATAACCTTTATGTGTTATTGGTGAATCGCTTTAGAGTAAGTGCAGTGTCCAGAGAGGGCACTGAGATGAAGGTTAACAACAAAGTACCAGAGAAAATGACCAGACTAGAGCTAGACTTGTGGAATCTCTCTCTCAAAATATTTATTTTTATTTATTTGAAAGGCAGAGTGACAGAGAGAGAGAGAGAGAGAGAGAAGAGAGAGAGAGAACTCTTCCCTCTGTATGTTAATCCTTTCTCCCCTGCACCCTAAATGTCTTCCAGGGCCAAGGCTAGGCCAAATCAAAGCCAGGAGCCTAGAGCTCCATTGAAGTCTCTCAAGTGGGTAGCAGGGGCCCATGTAATTGAGTCATCCTCTGCAGTTTCTCAGGTGCACAAGCGGAGAGCTGGAACAGAGCAGCCAGAACTCCAACTGGCACTCTGATATGAGATGCCGGTGTAACAGGAGGTGGCTTAACTCAGTGTTTTACAAGAACTCTTTTTTTAAAAATAGCCAACTTTATTTGGGTAATGGCTGTTGGGAAAATCTGACATTGGTTCGCCAACTCATTTTTTTACAACTGCTATTTTTCCCACTTTCTTCTGTTTTCACAGTTTCTCTTGCCAGCCTCTACAAATATTTAGAAAGTCTCTTTCTGATTTTTTAAAAAATTAACTTTATATGAATACCACCTTTATTACCATTAATGAGAAGATATTATTTTCTGGACCAGTATTATAATTCTAAAATAAGTTATTAGAACTCATTATCAAAACTCCAAAAAGTTGCAAAGTATTGGAAATATGCTAGAAAAAGGATAAAAAGTACAGATAAGGTATTAATAGTTCTTTTAGAAACATATTTTTTGAATAATGTTTTTAGTAGACAGATAAAATTATGCAAGACATTTCTTATGTAATAATTCATATAAGCTGTATGTATTTTTGTGTGTTTCTATTTTTTCCAAGACTTATTTATTTATTTGAAAACCAGAGTAAAAGAGAGAGAGAGGGAGAGGGAGAAAGAGAAATCTTCCATCTGCTCGTTCAGTCCTGAACGGCCACAACAGCTAACACCGGGGCAGGCTGAAACCACAAGCCAGGAGCTACTTACAGGTCTCCCATGTGGGTGGCTGGGGTGCAAATACTTGGGTCATCTTCCACTGCTTTTCCCAGGGCCTTACCAGGGAGCTGGATTGGAAGTGAAGCAGCTGGGACAGGATCTGGCACCATATGGGATGCCAGCATTGCCACAATGCTGTCCCCAATGTGTTTTATTCTAATTCAATACCTGCAACTTAAAAATAATATTTGTTTCTTTTAAAATTGCAAATATATTGTTTATATTATTTGTGAAGGGTGCAGAAAATGTACAAAGGTTTCAAAATGTGTTAAAAAGATAAAAGCAACTACCCACAGAATAAATCAGTGTTAACGTTAATGCATTTCTTTCCTATTTTTAAATCTTTGTGTGAATATATATGCATATTTCTAGCTCAGTTTCTGCCAATTTGCCATATGTGTGCATGCATGCAGACTCAGGCAGACTTAATAATGTATTGTAGGCATTTTCCTATAACTGTATACTTTTCTCAAAAATTATATTTACAGAGGATATACCAACTTTTTATTTAGCTGTTTTCTCAATATAAATATCAATTTAATAAATTTACTATGTAAATAATTTGAGATTTTTTATTTACAAAAGATACATTTTAAAAAAGATATCATTATTTTAAAACTTTTAATACCACATTATGATAGGATATTTATTGGCTAAAAGATTGCGCCAGTTTCCAAACTCACCCAAAAAAACTCATGATACATATTCATTCCTTCCTTGCTAACACTTAGTAATACCTTTAAATCTGCTGTTTAGGATTTAATGTAAAAAATACACTTTTAGTTTGTTTTGTAAATCATTATTGTAATTGAACATTTATTTCTCATTTGCATTTATACCTTTGTGACTTATCATTAATTAATTTCCATTTTTCTATTGAAGTCTTTCTTTCAAAGATTTGTTTATTTAATTGAAAGAGTGACAGAGAAAGAGGAGAGACAGAGAGGGATTAAGAGAAGTAGACAGAGAGAGAGTGAGATCTTCCATCTATGATTCACTCCCCAGATGGCTACAACAGATAGGGCTAGTCCAGGTCAAAGACAAGAACTCCATCCTATTCTCCCATGTGGGTGTCAGGAGCCCAAGTTTTGGACCCGTTATCACTGCTTCCCCAAATAAATTAGAAGGAAACTGGATTGGAAACAGAGCATCTGGGACTTGAACCAGCACTCTGCATTATGATGCAGTTGCCTCAAGCCATGCCTTACCCCACTACACCACACATCAGCACCAGTTTTCATTTTTTCATCTTACTGGTATTTTAAAAACATTTATTTATTTATTTATTTGAAAGGCAGAGTTACAGAGAGGCAGAGGCAGAGAGAGAGAGAGAGATCTTTCATCTTTTGGTTCACTCCCCAAATTGCCACAACAGCTGAAGCTGGGCCTATCTGGAACAAGAAGCCAGGAGCTTCTTCCTGGTCCCCTGCTGCCCTCCGAGGTGCATTAGCAGGGAGCTGGATCAGAAGTGGAGTAGCTGGGACTCGAAACGGCACCCACATGGAACACTGGCACTGCAGGTGGTAGCTTTACCTGCTACACCACAGGGCTGACCCCATCCTACTGATTTTTAAGAACTTTTTATTTATTGAGGACATTAAATCTTTGTTATATTTGTGAAAAAACATTGCTTATTACTTTACTTCTAAAGTTGTTTTGAAGTTTTCATATTCAAAAATTATAAGATTTATTTAATGAAAATATTTTATCATAATTATCTTATCAATTTCTACTATGATTAGGACATGCTTAAACCTGATAAGTATCATTTGACTTTCTTCTACATGTAAATGGCTAAAAATTTAAAAAAGGATTTTTTATCATTAAATCTTTATCTTTCCAGAGTCCATTTTGGTGTAGGGTATGAGATATTTCTAGTTTTATTTTCCCAATTAGCAGGTATTTTGTTATTTGTGAATAATGTTCCTGTTCCATATTTATTTGAAATGCCACAGCTAACACATTAAATTCAGACAAACATTAGTTGCCATTTCTCAGTTTTCATACTCCCTTTGATTCACTCACGTTTACAAAAGAACAATTTCAAATGTAACATTTTAATGTATTTTATTATATCAATAGGTGGTACTAAAATCTCCCTTTTAGTTCATCCTAAAAACTATTAGCATTTCTTGGATGTCAATTCTTTCATAATGAACTTTAAAAATCACTTCATCTATTCTCTTTCCCTCTTATACAAAACAAACCAAAATTAATTAAAGTGAGCATGCAAACAACAAATACCTCTGGGTATAACATAAAGTGGAAGAAGTAGTTGGTTGCCATTGTGATAATACTCAGTCTTCACATCAGACTGTGACACTCTGCTTATTCAGGTCTTCCTTTTTCTCTCAGCAGTGTTATTATGGCTCACAGACAGAAGGCTTGGAGCACATGGAGTCCGCAGATGATACCCCGAATGGGCAGCAGGTTTCACTAAGGGTACAGTTCTCAGCCTTGAGGTGACAGGTGCCGGTTTTGTTAACATGCTTGGATTAGGCCTGTCCCTCAGGAAGGAATTTAAATGAAACATTCTCAGAAACTGATGTGTAAAATCAGAATGTCAGTAGACAGATGTACAAAGAAAAATAAAGTACAGGAAACAGAATCCTCTGTGCTGCAATCAGAACGTGGTTTCTTTGTTGGTTCACTCTGAAGGGACGAAACAAACGAGGAGAAGGTGGGTTTTTGAAGCTAACATTAGAATCAACCATTTGAGTTATGTGATTTCAATACTGAACAAGATTAGCCTACATCAGTCGGAGAAATCCATTCTTTCTCTATGCACACAACTGCCACATGGCAAGAAAAGTTAGTTTTATTGTTGTCTGTTTCATTGGGCTGTATTTTCTGTATTTTGTTTTCCTTTATGCACTTGGAAAAGACCACCCTAATTTATAAAACAATTTAAACTTTTTTATTTTAAAAACATGTGGAAGATCTTCAAAAAGTTCATGGAAAACTGATATTATGTAAAAACTGAATGGATTTCAAAAAATTTGCACTAAAATAAGCTTGTATTAACTTGTTATAACATGTCTGGACAGATGTCAGTTGGAAAAGAAACCTTATCAGAGCAACATTAATTTTGGTAATTTTGAGGAAAGAACATCAAATTTGTGGTGAATCCTCAGTGGAAGAATGGTGAAAATCACTGAAGCTTTAAGAAAATTTTATGAGGACTATGACCCAAAGTAATAAGCAGTTTACCAATGGATGACTTGTTTTAGAGTGGGATGGAATGGTGTTGAAGATGAAGTCTGCAGCAGTAGACCTTTCACATCAATTTGTGGGGGAAAAATGAACCTTGTTCATGTCCTAATCAAAGAGCCCTGGCAATTATAGTAGAAACAATGGCGGATGCCATAGATGTGTGAACTGGTTCAACCTAGAGAATTCTGATGGAAAAATTAAAGTTGAGCAAACTTTTGCTCCCTGGGTGCCACAACTTTCTATCAAGATCCGTGACACACAAGGGCAGAGCTTTCAATGGAAATTTCAAGCAAATGGGATCAAGATCCAACTTATTGGGAGATGAAATATGACTTCTCCAGTACATGCTTAAGACAAAGCACAACCACAACAAGGGCTATCAAGAAACTGAAGAGGTCCAGTCAAGCAAAAGTGGACTTTTCAAGAAGAAAGGTCATGGGAGCAGGCTTATTTATTTATTTATTTTTAATACTCAAGGAATTTTGCTTGTTGACCTTCTGAGGAGCTGAAGGACAGCATCTGCCTACCAAGAGAGGGTTTTGAGAGTTAGTTAAACTTTAGCACAATAATGCCTGGGCAGGCCTCGCCAGAGCATCCTTCACCACGGCAATGCTCTGGCTCATCCTCTCACCACGCAAGCGCAATTTTGTGACAGTTTCAGTAGGGAATCATTAAACTTCCACCTTACTGCCTTGATTTGGCTCCTTCTGATTTATTTGTTTCCCATTATTAAAAAAAAACAAAGGCATTCATTTTCTTTAGTTAAAAATGTGGGGAAGAAAAGACTACAGTGACATGATTAAATTCCCAGGATTCTCAGTTCTTGAGCGTTGCACTAAATGGCTGGTATCCTGCATTACAAAAGTCTCTCAAACTTGATGGAGCTTTGTTAAAACACAACACTTACATTTCAAATTTGTAAAGATTTATTTATTTTATTTATTTGAGAGGCAGAGTGAGAGAGAATAAAAAGGAGAGTGGGAGAAAGAGTGAAAGAGAGAGAGAGAGAGAGAGAGAGAAAATCAATTTCCATCTTCTGCTTCATTCCTCAAATGGCCACAATCTGAGCTGGGCCAGACTGAAGAAGCCAGGAGCAGGAACTCCAACAGAGTCTCCAGCTTCCTGCTAATGTACACCATAAGGCAGCTGGTGATTGTTGAAGTAGCTGGTCCCTGCCGTCCACATGGGAGACATGGACTGGGTCTCTGGTTTCAACCTGTCTCAACCGTGGCCATTGTGGATATTTGTAGAGTAGATTGGGAGATGTGAGCTCTGTCTCTCTGCATCTCTAAACAAACATTATACATGATTCTTCTATGCTGCTTCTTTTTCTAAAGGTTTATTTATTTATTTGGAAGTCAGAGTTAAGGGGTGGGGAGGGGGAGAAGACAGAGCTCTTCATCTATTGCTTCACACCCTAGATGCTGTAAACCAAGAGCCACAAGTTTCATGTGGGTCTCCCATGTGGAGGGCAGGGTCTCAAACACTTGGCAGTATTATGCTACCTTTCCCAGGTCACCAACAGGGAGCTGGATCAGAACTGGAGCAGCTGTGACACAAACTGGCTCTCTTGGGATGTTGGAACTGCAGGGAATGCTGGCATTGCTGTCAATTTCTGATTTTTAAAAAGATTTACTTATTTATTTGAAAGTCAGAGTTTTACATAGAGAGGACAAATACACACACACACACACACACACTCACAAACACACAGATCTTTCATCTGCTGGATCATTCTCCAAATGGCAACAGCAATGTGAGCGGGGCCAAATCAAAACCAGAAGCCAGGAGCTTCATCTGGGTCTCCAGTGTTGGGAGCAGGGGCCCAAGGACTTGGGCTGTCTCTGCTTCCTTCCCATGCACATTAGCAGAGAGCTGGATTGTAAGTGGAGCAGCTGGGACTTGATCCGGTGCCCATATGGGATGCCAGTGTTGGAGATAGTGGCTTAACCTGCTGTGCCACAATGCCAGCCCCTGTTATTCTTGATTTTTAAAAATATATGTGTGTATTATTTAGGAAAAATGATTGAAAACATTTGACTTGCAAAATGTTATAAACAAAAGAAAAAGATTTCAGAAGAAAACAGTTTTCTACTTAGGTTTCTCCAATTTGTAAATTTTAAAGAAACCCATCTTTTGTTTGAGAAGTGCCCTATAAGCTATGTAGAGATTTTAAAAGAGTTTGTTGAATGAATAAAGTTATAAACATTTTAATATTTTTCTCTCATTCATACATTCCTTAGATTTTTGTGTAAGTAATCTAGAGTTTATATTTGAATTATTATAATCGATATTGTTCTGTTTTATTTACACCTTGTGATTCACCCTTTTAAAAACATAACCATACACAACATTCTCATTCTTGAGGGACTAATTTAAAATAAATTTTCTATTGCCTGGTAGATATCTTTTAGTAATTTTCTCAGATAGATATTTGGGTTTGGGATTTTTTTAAAAGATTTATTTATTTATTTGAAAGACAGAGTTACAGAGGCAGAGGCAGAGAGAGAGAGAGAAAGAGAGAGAGAGTTCTTTCACCTGCTGGTTTACTCCCCAGATAGTCCCAACGGCTGACATTGAGCTGATCTGAAGCCAGGAGCCAGGAGCTTCCTCCGGGTCTCCCACGAAGGTGCAGAGGCCCAAGGACTTGGGCCATCTTCTACTGCTTTCCCAGGGTATAGCAGAGAACTTGACTGGAAGAGGAGCAGCCAGGACTCAACCAACACTCATAAGGGATGCTGGCACTGCAGGCAGCAGCTTTACCTGCTATGCCACAGTGCCAGCCCCATGGGTTTGGGATTTTTTGAGCCTTTCCACACAAATTATAACTTGGATGAAAAGAAAAATCTTTAGATAATAGCTTTTGGCCTAAAATTCTATATTGTCTTTTTTTTAAGGGTTGCAAAACAATAGTGAGTTCAGCTTGGGTACTTGTAGGAGAAGAATATCTTTATTACATTTCCAAATTCTTTGTGAGCACCTTTTAATATGCCAAAGTGAGGTAGAACAAATTCCAAATTGAGTATCACCAACTGCTTGTCTTCTCAATTTGGAAGTCCCTTCTTTTTACTCCTAAGGGACAGAATATTTTTGAGTAAGTGAAAGTGATTTTCAACTGCACTTTGTGTAAGAAATTGCCATGGTAAATGATGGCTACAAACTCATTACAGGTTATATCTCTGAGGCTTAAATTCTAAGATTCATTCATTTGCTTATTTGAAAGGCAGAGTGACAGGAGAGATAGAGGAAGATATTGAGGGAGAGGGAAAAGGAGAGAAAGAGGGAGAGGGAGAGAGAGGAGATCTTCCATTCACTGGTTTACTCCCCAAAGGGTTTCAACAGTTAGGCCAAAGCCAGGGACCAGGTACCCTATCTAGGCTTCCCACATGGGTGACAGGGGCCCAAGTACTTGCAGCTTTCTCAGGCATATGAACAGTAAGCTGGATTGGGATGGAACAGCAGGACTCAAATTAGAACTCCAATATGGGATGTCAGTGTCTCAAAGCTGTGCCATCATGCTGCCCCTCATTGTAGCTTTGAATGGATAACTTTTCCTTCAATTTCTTCGTTTTATTATCCTTAGGAGAAACCAATATGCACAGAGAGAATGGCCTTGATTTCCAAGTTCCGTGAAATTTGTTTAAGATATGCTGAGGAAATTGATAACATGTCAGCAAGTGAAAGCGAAAAAGAATGCATGTACAATTCCATAGAACTGTGTCTATTTTTATTCTGAGTGCTCCTAGTATTCTTGGTACTTTTTGAGTATTTTGCTGCCTCTCACTGAGTCAAAAATAAATTCCACAAAGGCAAAGACAATACCCAATAATTGTCTACATCCCACATAGTGGGCTACATAGAAGGTTCTCAATTAATTTTGATTGACAGATGGGCTAATCATTCACTTGGATGGGAATCTTGCAGTGTGTCCTAGTCTGAACCTAAGCTGTATTTGCCTATATTTCAGGCATGTTTTGAAAGGTTGCAAAGATAGATATGCTGAGGCTCTTAGGTCTCTTTACCTGAACTTCTCGGGACTTCGTGATTCAGAGTTTAGTTTGGAGATGAGCAGAATCAAAGTCGCCTGGGAGCTTGTTAATGATGTAGAATATCAAGTCCCCGCCATGGTCTCCTGGATCAGATATTACACAGTATCCTTGGAGATTCCTGTACTGGATGCATTCCAAAGTTGAAGCATGCGTAGGGTAATGTTAGAAGGAGCACTGGATACCCTCTGGCTCGGTTTTCTTGAGTTGGACAAGGGGAGCTTAATAAAACAACCGGTGGAAATTAAAATCTATGTGTGCTTGGAGTTTATCAGTCTCCTGCAGCTTTGGTGCATGCAGCTCTGGCAACTACAGGAGACAGCTCTGGAGCTCTTGGCAGTCCTGGGATGCCCTTAATCCTGGCATCCATGGACTTGCTGGCATCTACACTGGGTATCATCTGCATAGCTTCTGCTCTTGGCTTTGCAGCAACAGGAGGCTTCCACCAGTAAATTGGAACAGGAGAGGAAAAGTACTATCAACCTCCTGCCAAAAGGGCTAGCTTTGGGAGTACAATTCCACTTCCTACTAAACAGATTAAATTGAGCCATCAGATGTCTGGCTTGTCACTCCTTCCATCTGCATCTATTCTTCCTTCTCTTCTTTCTCAACTATGTTCTCATTTCATGACTCCCTGGTTTCTCAAGAATCACCTTATTAGTTATCCTCTTTTTCTCTTATATCTTTAATATTTCTTTTAATATCAGAATCTTCTAATACACCTTTCAATATAACAAAATAGTTCTTACAAAAAACACAGTTCATCTGACTCTACCTTCTATACCAGCTCTGCTCTCTTTCATCTACTTTTAAAAGGTAAACCTCTTAAAAAGATTTCTTTTGCCATAATTGCTATCATTTTTAAAATATTCTTTTCATTATATTGGTACTTATTTTAAGCCTGTGAAATAAAATATAAATGCAGGAAAATTACAAAAAAGTGAGGTAACTCAAGTGTAAGCACTATCTATCTCAAAACAAACAAAACATTGCTAACAATCCAAAAGACCCCATGCATCTCCTCATGTTATCTCCTTCCTCTTTAGGTACCAATGTTCTGCCTTTCATGATAATCATTTCCTTATAGCTACATCATCATCAATCATCATCATCATTTCTCTCTCTCTCTCTCTCTCAACTATCTATGACTAAGCCATATCATCATATTTATTGTTTTTCATCTTAGAGAATATAACAATTTGGTGTATATCTATATATTTTTATATATATCACTTCTCTTCAATATTATGTTTAGGAGATTTATCTATGATTGTGCTGAAGTTGATTCTTGCTGCTGAATAATGTCCTTTTACATAAATATACTGCAATTCACATATCTATTCTACTTTAAATGGTAATTTGACATATTTCCAATTTAAACTATTATGAATGATATTTCTGTTAATATGCTCACTCGTGTAGCCTGGTACACATATGAAGAATTTCCATAAGTATATTCCTGGTAACAGAATTCCTGGGTCATAGGTCATATATCATTAATTTGATAGATAATGCCAACTATCTTCCATTCCAACAATCTCGTTTATTATGTTCCTTTGCCGGAAACCCTCACCAACGTTTGATATTACCAGGCTTTTTAACCTTTTACTTACTACATTTGATACATAATGGTGGTAAGAGTGTAATGACATTTAATTATAGCTTTGAGTTTGCATTATCAGTTAGGTTGACCATCGCTTCATGTTTATATATCTTTTCATATTTATACAGATTATTTAGAATTCTTTCATATCATCGACTATTCGACTGATTTGTCCATTTAAAAATGTATTGTTGGGGCCGGTGCTGTGGTGTAGTGGATAAAACCGCAGCCTGCAGTGCTGGCATCCCATATGGACACCAGTTCGAGTCCCAGCTACTCCACTTCTGCTCCACTGCAGCTCTCTGCTGTAGCCTGGGAAGGCAGTAGAAGATGGCCTGGATGCTCGGGCCCCTGCACCTGTGTGGGACACCTGGGGGAAGCTCCTGGATCCTGGCCTCAGATCAGCATAGCTCTAGCCATTGTGGCCAATTGGGGAGTGAACCAGCGGATGAAGGATCTCTCTCTCTCTCTCTCTCTCTCTCTCTCTCTTTGTCTCTCCTTCTCTCTGTGTAACTCTGACTTTCATATAAGTAAACAAATCTTTAAAAATGGATTGTTAATTTACACACACACACACACACACATACATTCTGGATACTTGTTTTTCCAGTTATTTTTGCTGCATATACTTACCACTAATCTGTCATTTTACCTTTTTGATGACTTGATTAATGTAAGTTCTTAATTTCAAGCAGTTAGAAGTATGAATATTTTCCTTTATAGATATTCCTTTTTGTGTCTTATTTTTAAAACTGTTTTTAACCAGAACTCAATAGAAATGATTTCATATAACTTTTATAATTTCATCTTTTGCATTTAGATCTTTAATCTACCTAGACTTAATGGTTATGCATGAAGTGAGAAAAGGATTCACTTTCATTTCATTTTATATGAATAACCAATTGTCAAAGAACTACTTTTGTAATGTCTATCACTTTCCTACTTATCTACAATGCCACCTCTGTTGCATGTCAAATATGTATTATGGATGACTCCGCTTCTTTGCTCTTTATTCCATTCCATTTCTCTGTTTGCTTCTCCATATTTTATTACTATAATTTAAAAATGTCTAACTTACTGTAAAGAAAGTTCTCTTGATTCATTTATCTTCTATCAGAATGTCTTGGCTAACCTTGTCCAACTTAGATTTCCATATAAATTTTAGACTATGTCTTTCAGGTTTTGTAAAACTAAACTTGATAGGATGGTATATGACATTGCATTAAGTTTCTAAATTGGCTTGAATAGAGTTGACATTTTAATGGTATTTCAATCCATGAACATAATATATCTCATATGTCTGTACATTTACTTACTTCAATAAAGCTTATATATATAGACAGATATGCATATAGATTGAGATATTGTATACTTGTTTTTGACTTGAGCCTAGATTTTACACTATCATTAATCATAACTTCAAAATTTTATTTTTTAATAGTTTGCTCTGGTATTTTGAATATCAGTTCTTTCATAAATTGGTTTTGTGTACCAATGATGTCAAACTCATGCATTCTTTTTTATTTATTTTTTTATTTTTAAAAATTTTTTTATTTATTTTTTGACAGGCAGAGTGGACAGTGAGAGAGAGAGACAGAAAGAAAGGTCTTCCTTTGCCGTTGGTTCACCCTCCAATGGCCGCTGCGGCCAGCACGCTGCGGCCAGTGCATCGCACTGATCCGAAGGCAGGAGCCAGGTGTTTCTCCTGGTCTCCCATGTGGGTGCAGGGCCCAAGCACTTGGGCCATCCTCCACTGCACTCCCAGGCCACAGCAGAGAGCTGGCCTGGAAGAGGGGCAACCAGGACAGGATCCGGCGCCCCAACCGGGACTAGAACCCAGTGTGCTGGCGCCGCAAGGTGGAGGATTAGCCTATTGAGCCACGGCGCCGGCCTTGTATTTTCTACATATTCAATCATATCATCTGGATATATGTAAGGGTTTGATTTTTTCCCAATATTTATTAATTTTGTTCCTTTTTCTTATTTTATGCACCACTTCAGATCTCTAATGTCATGTCCAATTACACGCTAATTTTAAAAATCTTTGTCTTATTTCTGGCAAAGAAGGAAAAGCATTTAAATATGGGTATTTGACAAAGGTTTTTGAATATACTTTTGTTTGGATTAAGGAAGTTTCTTTCCAAGATTGATTTTCAAAATTTTGTTTTTCATGAACGTATTCTGAATTTTATTTAACCTTCTTTCTGAAGCCATCTAAATGATTACTAAATGACCTATTAATGTGGTGAGTATTAACTTTCTAATGTTAAAAGAATGAAGAAAACAGATGCCTAAATGAAAGCAGAGAGGATTTTCCAGGATATGGGAAAGAAAGCAAGTAGAGGGAAGACAGCAATGCTTGGCAGGAGAACTTGGCTCACAGTACACCCGAGTGTCTTCTGTCCTGAAAATTTATGTTCGCTGATTACATAACAGTTGTCTTTTATCTGGCAGTGATTGTGTAAAAATTGGTAACCAATTCAGGACACCCTTCTTAAGGAACATGAGAAGCTGTATAGAAAGTATCAAAACAAAACAAAACAAAAAACATAAAACAAAAATCTTCTGAAGTACACTATCTACCCAGTTGTTGGAAAATTAATAATAAGATAACACTTGGCTTGGAGTGTCCCTTTTCATGTGTTCTCCTTGTGCTTCCAATTTCTTAAAAATTTAATTATTTATTTAAAACAGAGTTAGAGAGAGAGAGAGATATCTTCCATTTTCTGGTTCAGTCCCCAGATGGCCACAACAGCCTGGGCTGGGTTGCGCTCAAGTCAGGAGCCAGGAGCTTCTTCCAGGTCTCAGACATGGGTGCAGGGACCCAAACACTTGGGCCATTCTCCACGTCTTTTTCAGGGCATTAGCAAGATCTGAAGTGGAGCAACTGGGAATTGAACCAACATTTGTATGGGAGCAGGTGTCACATCTGCTATGCCATAATTCTGGCCCCTTTTTGTGCTTTTGTTTGTTTGTTTACAAACTTACTTTTCTCCCCTGGCTACACAAACTCCAGGAGAGAAGGGGCAAAGTAGAGGAAAAATAGTTTTTTGGCTTTAATTTTCCACGTTGAAGGCCCTGAGAAGACTTAACATAGGCAAAATCTCTGGGAGAATTAGGCTTTGAGAACAGTGGGATTCTTCTCTTATGTAGAGACCATTTCACAGTTTGGGGATGGTGGGAGCAGTGTTAGCTAATGACGGCAGATACTCTGTGGGCCCTTGGAGAAAGACAGAACTCCACTGATGAGAGGGCTTCTGCATTTTCTGTTAGCATCAATGTTCCAGAAGAGGAATAGCTGGTAGAAATGACAAACGAGGCCTTAGACAGTCTCACATAAGTGTCTTAAGTGTCCTCTTCTCAGCTCACAAAACTAAGGAGCCATGGAGATTTGAACTAGGAGTTTACCACCTGTGACTTGATGGTGATGGTTCCGCTATTTCAGTGCACGTCTGTGGAACAGGTGCTGCTACCCAGACCTGCGTCTTGGAACTGCATAATTAGTTCTCGACCTAGAGGCAACTCATGACAAAAACAGAAGACTCCACTAGTGAGATGACCCAGGATGTCTAACCCTCAACTTGTGGCTTACGCACACACATATACACTCTTTGCTTCAGGTGTATTAGTGTGCAAGTTTATTATGTTTTCATACATTATTCCACTTAATCTCCAAGACAACCCCCAGACAATAATATCATACCCATTTCATAAGTAGGAAACTGAAGCTCGGTGAGTTTATAGAGCTTGCTAAGGTTTGAACTCAGAAGTTTTTGATATTGGAATCCATGCTGTTAAACACTATGTTCCTGTCTAACTAGACACACTTCCTCTAATATCACAAGTTGGTTACCAAAATGCAGTTTCATTAGATCTGTAAGGATTTCAATGATTCTAGTAGCTACTGGAAAGATGTAAGTGTTGACAAAATCAGTTATTCTTTAACTTGAATCTTTGGGCATTATCAGTTAACTATTGTATTTCAATTGTGCTTAATGCACTATACTTTTGCTATGAGTTACATGAATACAAAGATAAAAGAAATATAATCTTTTAATCCAGAGGGATGTTGGGTTAGCAGTAAAGATTGGGAGACATAGATCTGTGAACACACAGTGCAAAGTCATGAGGAGCATCTAGGCTGGCTGTGGAATCAGTTGAAGGCTGCCGAAGGAGAGGGTGTCAGAGCATGGACATTCTAAGTTCCCAACACTCCCAAGAACTATTGGTATAGTTCTTCTTGGAGACTCCTCCTGGAATGTGGAGAGACAAGAGACAGTGTTAAGGGTCTATTTTAAATTTTCTGTCATAATTAGAAGACTTATTTTAGAATATGGTAAATGATGAAGATTCAGAGGCCATTACTGAAGAAAATAACTATATTTTGTAATAGCTCCTTAAGCCCATTGACCTGTAACAGAGGTCCAACGTTTCAGGGGAGCCTATCACAGGGGAGAGCGGGACCTGGTGGTGAGAGAATTATTTAGCCATTTATGAAAAGCCAGGAAGGGATTTCTGAAATTTGGTTTAGGGGCACAGAGCTTAGGCTCAGAGCCTGATTTTCTTCTCTGCTCTCCAATTTTCTCTCTGTGTTGCATCTCTGTTCTTTATTGACTGTTTCATAAACTTGCATTACCCCAGTTTAGTTAAGGAAATCAGTCTTTAATCCTAGAAGAGCAGATAAGGACTATGAAACTCTGGGCCTGCTTCCTGAGACAGACTACAGGGCCACCCTCCTGGAACTTCATATGCATGTTGTAGGGTCTTCTGTCACTCATTCAGGTCAGAATGTGTTAGGACAGCCAGCATGACCTCAACATTTCCCTTTAACGGGGGATTCCCTAATTATGAATAAAATGTTCAGCTTGATTCTTTCTGAGGCAGTTTTGGGACCTGGCTCTGTGAGGTGATGAAGGTTGGGGTAGGTCCCTGCAGTTGGAAGCAACACTTTCTTCTTCTATGATCCTGCAGTGGTTTATCTAATCTCTTTACTTTTTATTTCTTTTCTTTTTTTATTTCCCTTGAAATGGCCTGATAAGATCACAGTATGTCCAGTTCTTGGACATCCCATTGACTGTTTTTGCTTACAGACATTGCTTAATTCAATTCTAATTTTGGCACTATTCCTTCTGAAAATTCCTCTCACCTCCATGTCATAGGAGGGCTACCAATTGAAGCACCTTGTTTCTCTGATCTCAGGATTGGTATAAGATCTAGGCTTTGTCAGTCAATCATAAGATATCATTATTTTGACTTCAGTGATTGGCTCCTCAATAATATAATAATCCCAAAATGACCAATTAGAGATCTTCCCCGGGATTTTTTTTTTTTAAATCACATATACAAGAGGATAGATGATTTTTATTGCCCCTGTTTTGAAAGCTGGGAGAATGTGATTACAACTCTAATTATTATTTGTCATCTAAGTTTCAAAAGGGTCTGACAGAATGAGGTCAAAATACAGCTTTAAATAAAGTTAGAGACAGGGAGGTAGGGAATGAGAATTGTGGTGCCTTTTTGAGCCCTGAATGCAGTCTTTCCTGAGAATAGATTGCTTTTGTTCTTTTTGTCTTTTTTTTTTTTTTTTTTTGATCAGGCAGAGTTAGTGAGAGAGAGAGAGAAAGAGAGAAAGAGAAAGAGAGAAAGTCTTCCTTCCATTGGTTCATCCCCCAAGTGGCCACTATGGCCAGCGCGCTATGCCAATGCTAAGCCAGGAGCCAGGTACTTATCCTGGTCTCCCATGCAGGTGCAGGGCCCAAGCACTTGGGCCATCCTCCACTGCCTTCCTGGGCCACAGCAGAGAGCTGGACTGGAAGAGGAGCAACCGGGACAGAAAACGCACCCAAACTGGGACTAGAACCTGGAGTGCCGGTGCTGCAGGCAGAGGATTAGCCTAGTGAGCCACAGCGCCGGCAAAAAGGTCTTAATGGTTAAAGCTGATTCTTTGTTTTAACCTAAAACTAGAATATAAATTCAATGGGAGGGAGTAAAGGTTTTCTTTTCATTTTTTTTCACTGCTGTGATTCCAAATGTGACTGTCACACAGTAGACCATCTATTAATGTTAGCTTAATGAACATTTGTAACTGAATGAAACAGGATAATCACAGTATGAATATATTTCCAATGATTTTATAATATTGCTGGGGTGAAGGGACAGGTAGTTATTTGCATAAACTTGTTGGAATTGAAGCAAATTTGTGGAATTCGAGTGAGAATTTATTGCTAATGTTCTGTAAATTATTTCAAAGATTTATTTATTTATTTGAGAGGAAGATTTACAGACAGAGGCAAGAAGAGAGAGAGAGAGAGAGAGAGAGAGAGAGAAAGGTCTTCCATTTGCTGGTTCATTCCCCAAATGGCTTCAATGGCCTGAGCTGGGCTGATCTGAAGCCAGGAACCGAGAACTTCTTCTGGGTCTCCCACATGAGTGCAGGGCCCAAGTACTTGGGCCATCCTCCACTGCTTTTACAGGCCATTAGTAGGGAGCTGGATTGGAAATGGAGCAGCCAGGACTTGAACTGGTGCCTATGTGGGATGCCAACACCTCAAGCAGAGGCTTAAATGACTATGCCACAGCACTAGCCCCTATAAACTTTTTTATTTTTGTTTGCTTGAGAGACATAAAGGCAGAGAGAGATGGAGACATAAAGAAAGAGAGCTCTCATGTACTAGTTCTCTCTCCAAATGCCAACAATGGCCATGGCCAAGCAGAGAGGAAGCTGGTAGCAGGGAATTAAACCCAGATCTCCCACATGAGTGGAAGAAATACAATTACTTGAACCATCATCTGCTGCTTCCCAGGAGTTCCATTAGCAGGACACTGAAATCAGAAGCCAGTGTTGGGTATCAAACCCTGATACTCCAATTTTGGATGTAGGCATCCTAACCACTGGGCTAAATGCCCATACTCTGTAAATTTGTATTTTGAAATGTAGCACATAAGAAAGTGCATAATACATAAATAAGTGTGATGGGATAAAACAGGAAACACCATCTGGATCAAGAAATTGCATGTTGCTGGCATTCTACAAGCTTCTCATGGGTTCCTTTGATATGAAGATCTTCTCTATCAGCTAGAGGTAACCACTGCGTTAAACTTTATGGCCATCACTTCATTACTGTGCTTTGGAATTTTAGCACCAATATATGCATCACTTGATATTGCATTTAAGTTTTGTAAACTTAATATAGATTTACACAAAACATATTATTTTCTGTCTTGTTTCTTCCACCCAACATTACATTTAAATGATTCATCCAAGTTGATGCATATTGCTTTCGTTTGTTTATTTTCATTGCTTGATTTTGTAAACATGGCACGGAATTCTGCAGAAACAAATTTCCCTAGGTTTCAGCTATAAAAATCTATGTTGTTGCTAAAGGTCTCCTGATGCCTATGTTTCACATTTTCTAGGGTGTGTTTACCTACATCAGAAAATGCTGACTCAGGCTACGTCTGTTTTAAAGTTTAGCTAATAAACTATTTCCTAGTCACAAATACGAGGTGCTCTCAGACTTTTCTGGATAATTTGATGGCTGTACAATCGCATCTCACAATAGTATTCATTTGAATTCCCATGATTACTAAAGAAGTTGTTCTTATTTTGTTTTTTTTTTGTTTGTTTGTTTGTTTTTTTTTTTTGTCTGAAGATTTTCTTTTGTAAAACACCAAGCTAAATTTTCAGTGCAGTTTTATTGGTTTGTCCTTCTTCTTAACAATTTGTAGTTCTCTGTGTGTTTTGGATACACATCCTTTGAATATATCTTACATCATGTGGCTCATTTTTAAAATTTATTTATGATATGTTTTAATAAGTAGGATTTCTTAATTTTATTGCTGTCAACTATATTATCAATATTGTTTATGAATAGTACTGTTTTGTACTTTCATGACCTAGTTACCAAGGTGACAGATCACCATTTTTACCATGTTTGATTTATTATGAATAGTCACAATGTACAGCCCATAATTAAGGGGGCAGGAATTGGGCTCTTCCTTCTCATGGGATTTGTGTGTATCTTATAAAATTAACACACATGATAAAATCAGGTGGAAGTTTTAGAGAAAAAGGCCAGGGTATTTTCAAGGAAAGAAAGTTCAAATTAAAAAGAAATCACAGGGGCCAGTGCTGTGGAGCAGCAAGTTAAAGCCCTGGCCTAAAGCACCAGCATCCCATATGGGCACCGGTTCGGGTCCCAGCTGCTCCTCTTCCGATCTAGCTCTCTGCTATGACCTGGGATAGCAGTAGAAGATGGCCCAAGCTCTTGGGCCCCTGCACCCACGTGGGAGACCCAGAAAAATCTCCTGGCTTCGGATCAACTCAGCTCTGGCCATTGTGGCTATCTGAGGAGTGAACCAGCGAATGGAAGATTCTCTCTGTCTCTACCTCTCTCCATAACTCTGTGTTTCAAAGAAATAAAATAAATTAAAAAAAAAAAGAAATCACAGATGTTGGAGACATGACAGATAAGAATATGTATTTGGAAGTGTTAACTTTTGGAAGTGTTAACTTGCCCTTTTGTACCCTAGATCTTTGCCGAGGCTGTGCCTAGCAGAGATATACACATAGGCAGGAGCTTCAAAAAGTTAATGGAAATGGGAATTCAAAGATAAGTTTATTGTGTCCGGAGCTTTGCCCATCCGAAGCCAGGAGCCAGGAGCTTCTTCTGGGTCTCCCACCAGGCTGCAGGGGCCCAAGCACTTGCTCCATCTTCCACTGCTTTCTCAGGCCATAGCAGAGAGCTGGATCGGAAGTGGAGCAGCCAGATCTCGAACCAGTGCCCATATGAGATGCCAGCACTGCAGGTGGTGGCTTTACCCGCTATGCCACAGTACTGGCCCCTTTCCATCAACTTCTAAAGATTTGTTGTAGTTGACGATCAACACATAAATGTGTGAGGGCTTATTTATTGGCTAATTTGTTGTAATAAAAAGAATCCCCAATTCCTGATCAAATTTCTGTGGCAATGCTTCCAGTTCTTCTGATTAGTTAAAAATATTTATTAGTTTGCCCTAAATATGGAATTTATCATCAGGTTTTAGCCAATATGCCAAGCAGAAGAAATTAATTTGAGGCCATCTCTGCTTATAGTCAGAATAGCTAGTAGTTCTTGTTGCTTCTACCTTTGGCCATTACACATCCTCCAAATGTTCTCTATTACTTCTTCCTTTTGAAAACTAGGCATCTTATTTTTCTTTTCATATTCGCTCATATCTGGAGATATCTGTCAAATTTATTCTTGATGTAGATGTATTCTTAATAGCTTAATATAAAATTATTGCAGGTAGTAATTTTTTTTGCATTTTAATGGTGTATTTTAGAGGTTTTAATAGAAAGTAATTATTTTTTTATGGGTACAGGAACATAGTGTCCATCCATTCATACATTTGCTAATGCTCAAGTAGTTGAGACAAAAGTCATTAATAGGTGTAGTTATTCAATTCGTAGGCAAGAATTTCCCCCATTTACCTATATTCTCATCTGTCTTCTATACTCGTTTGCCCTTGAATGTATCCAGATCCAAATCAGTGGCATATTGGCTTTGCACTTGTGTTACTGTGCAGTCTCTGACTTTCGTTTTCTTCCCAATTAGCCACCTCTGTAATCAATTTAATTCATCTCAGACAGCAAGCCATATTTTCCCACCTTGTTGATGAGCATGTCATGTGGAACAGAGTCAGAAGCCTTTCTGAAGTCAAAATATATTATGTCTGTTCTTTCCTCCCTACATGCAAGGTCTGCCACTCTGTCAGAGGAAGCAATTGAATTGGTCTAACATGATTTGTTGGTCACAAAGTCAAGCTGGTTATTACCCATCATCCTGAGCCCTTCCATGTGCTTGCAAATTGATTAGGCACCTCGATCTTGCGGTTAATGCACTTTTTGTCATTGTTTAGAGTCTGGGATGCTCCAATACCATCTTGGGCCACTGTGAGAATACATTTAACATCAATTTTCCTTTCTTAAAGATAAGGAGCTCATTTGCTTTTATAGCTCTGAAATTCTCAAAAACAAAAGTTAATGCTCCCAGGGACCTCTGAAATACCTTATTAGTAACTTGCATTTGATGGCACAAGAACTAAATATGTTAGATTTTCTATCCCTATCAACTAGAAAGACAACAAATATTTATTAAGTCTCTGCTAATGTGAAGACATTAAGCTGTTTGGCTGTGTGAAAGGCGTAAAGATGTTTAATATAGTCTCAAATCTTCTATTGTCAATAGAAAACCTGAGCACATGGAAAGATAATTGAATACACTGTTTTGTATGGAGACGAGGAAAGAAAAACTATATAGCATTTTAGTATATTGTGCATTACTAAATATTATGATTTTTGTTCCTGATTGTCCAGTTAATTTAGCTTAGGTGATTAGGCAGACATATTAGTTGTATATTTCCTTTTTTTTTTTTTTTTTTTTTTTGACAGGCAGAGTGAACAGTGAGAGAGAGAGAGAGACAAAGACAGAGAGACCTCTTGCTGTTGGTTCACCCTCCAATGGCCACCGCGGCCGGCGCATCGCGCTGATCTGAAGCCAGAAGCCAGGTGCTTCTCCTGGTCTCCCATGTGAGTGCAGGGCCCAAGCACTTGGGCCATCCTCCACTGCACTCCCGGGCCACAGCAGAGAGCTGGCCTGGAAGAGGGGCAACCAGGACAGAATCCGGCACCCGGACGGGGACTAGAACCCGGTGTGCCAGCGCCACAGGCAGAGGATTAGCCTACTGAGCCGCGGCGCCGGCCACTATTTTTCTTTTTTAATTGACAGATAATTCAGAATTTTCTGTTGTAGTGAGGTTTATTTCCTTGCATTTTTAGTGTAATTTCATATGTTTCCTATTGTTTCCTTTACTTTTATTTTAGTATTTGTTCTTTATTATCTTAATTCCTATGTTTACCTGAGGGCTTTTTGCTATCTTCTTCTGAGAATGAGGGATTTTTTCCAAAATTCTTCATTATGTGATCTCTATAGAATTCTCTCTATAACTGTTTCAGTAAAGATTCGGTGAAACATATTATCACCATCAATGAAATGTTTAAAAATGTAATTCCACTTATAATTATTTTGGTTCAAAAAGTTATAAAAATATAACTCTATTAAAGTATAATGAAAATGATTGGCAAAAATATAATCACCACTCTTATTTTTTCTTTTTTACAAATTTATTTTAAAATGTAACTTAGCTTAGAAAAGAGGGTTAAATGTTCCAGCACAGCCTGGAACACTTGTCAGTGTTATTATCAGTTGGTTTATAAAAAGATTTCCTTACCAAGTCTTAAGGAAATATCTTGTGCATTTCTTATTGGCAGGGGTTCTGCCATGAAAAGTTCCTAGGTCTTGATAGTTAGGAAAAAATGTCAGATGATATTAGAAAATTATTGTAAATTCTGTGAACATGCTACGAAAATGTTAGGTTTTGAAGAAGAAGACTGATCTACTGAAGAGTAAAGTGTAGTGATATCTGTAAAGTCCACTGAATAGTTTGGAAATATGTAATATATTCATGTGTTTATACACAGTCATATACATATATGCGCATAGACATAATATCTGAGGGTACTTCAAAACATTTGTGGAAAATATCATTAAAAGTTGTTTATTTGGATGCAAAAAGTTAAATACACATTTTCTTTTTTTTTACTTTTATTTAATGAATATAAATTTCCAAAGTACAGCTTATGGATTACAATGGCTCCCCCCCCAATAACTTCCCTACCACCCACAACCCTCCCCTTTCCCTCTCCCTCTCCCCTTCCATTCACATCAAGATTCATTTTCAATTCTCTTTATATACAGAAGATCAGTTTAGCATATATTAAGTAAAGATTTCAACAGTTTGCACCCACATAGAAACACAAAGGGAAAAATACTGTTAGAGTACTAGTTATAGCATTAAATCACAATGTACAGCACATTAAGGACAGAGATCCCACATGAGAAGTAAGTGCACAGTGACTCCTGTTGTTGGCTTAACAAATTGACACTCTTCTTTATGGCATCAGTAATCACCCTAGGCTCTTGTCATGAGTTGCCAAGGCTATGGAAGCCTTTTGAGTTCACCAACTCTGATCATATGTAGACAAGGTCATAGTCAAAGTGGAAGTTCTCTCCTCCCTTCAGAGAAAGGTACCTCCTTCCTTGATGACCTGTTCTTTTCACTGGGATCTCACTCATGGAGATCTTCCATTTAGGTTTGGTTTGGTTTCTTTTTTTCTTTTTTCTTTTTTTTTTTTTTTTGCCAGAGTGTTTTGGCTTTCCATGCCTGTAATACTCTCATGGGCTTTTAAGCCAGATCTGCGTGCCTTAAGGGCTGATTCTGAGGCCAGAGTGCTGTTTAGGACATCTGCTATTCTATGGGTCTGCTGTGTATCTCACTTCCCATGTTGAATCGTTCTCTCCCTTTTTTATTCTATCAGCTAGTATTTGCAGACACTAGTCTTGTTTATGTGCTCCCTTTGGCTCTTGGTCCTATCATTATGATCAATTGTGAACAGAAATTGATCACCGGGACTAGTGAGATGGCATTGGTACATGCCACCTTGATAGGATTGAATTGGAATCCCCTGGTATGTTTCTAACTCTACCGTTTGAGGTGAGTCAGCTTGAGCATGTCCCGAATTGCACATCTCTTCCCTCCCTTATTCCCACTCTTATATTTAACAGTGATCACTTTTCAGTTAAGTTTCAACACTTGAGAATAACTGTGTATTGATTATAGTATTCAACCAAAAGTATTAAGTAGAACAAACAAAAAATACTAAGAGGGATAACGTATTAAGTTGTTCTTCAACAGTCAGTGCAAGGGCTGATCAAGTCACTGTTTCTCATAGTGTTCATTTCACTTTAACAGGTTTCCTTTTTGGTGCTCAGTTAGTTGTCACCGATCAGGGAGAACATATGGTATTTGTCCCTTTGGGACTGGCTTATTTCACTCAGCTAACTGAGCACCAAAGGGGAAACTTGTTGAAGTGAAATGGACACAATGAGAAACAATGACTTGATCAGCTCTTGTCGTGACTGTTGATGTACAATATAATCCTTTATCCATTTTAGTATTTTTTTTTGTTCTAGTACTATTGGTTGAACTCTGTAATTAACACACAATTATTCTTAGGTGTTTAAATTTTAACTGAAAAGTGATCCCTGTTAGGAATCTGGAAAGCATCATGCTGAGTGAAATACACATATTTCATAAATGTTTTGAGGCTCCTCTTATACAAGTGTACTTCAAAATGTTTGTGAAGGGTTGGGCAATGTGGTGAAGTAGGTTGAGCTGCTGCTTGTGGTGAGCATATCCCATATTGAAGTGCTGGTTCAAGTCCCAGGTACTCTGCTTCTAGTTCAACTTCCTGCAGCCTAGGAAGCAGTGGATGATGGCTCAGGTGTTTGGGCCCCTGCCACCCATGTGGGTGGCCCAGATGGAATTTTTGGCTCCTGGCTTTGGCCTGGCACAGTTCTGGCTGTTGTGGGAATAGATCAGAGCATGGAAGATCACTCTTTCCTTCTCTCTCTCTCCTTCTCTCTCTCTCTCCCTGCCACTATGCTTTTCAACTAACTAAATAAACCTTTAAAAATGGTGTAAAATGGAATTAAAAATAAGTGTATTTTGGTGCAATTTTTAAAATCCATGCATAGAGGGATCTTTAAAAAACTCATAGAAATGCACATTATGGAAAAACAATGAAGAAAACATATGAAGTCTCAGGCTTGGGGATGAAAAGGAATTTTTTAGAAGTTTCCTCACCATTTCATTTCTTCTAATTAGTATACCATTTCATGGCTTTGTAACACTGCCATGATCTCCTTTAGTTTTTCCCTTTGTTTATTGCTAGTGGTCCTCCTTAATTTTTTCAGTAGATTTTTATTTCTCAGTTGCATATCATATTGCCACATCAGTGATTTGAGTCTCATGCCGTTCTTTTATCTAAATCTTCTCTTTGTAGACAAGAGAAAAATCAAGGAAAAGAAGACATAACTGCTGCATTGAACCTTGCAATCCATCCATGTACCGCCACAGCTGCTGTCCTTTAAAACACACATGGTGTGACAATGAATATTTGGTTAAAAAAAAAAAAAAAACTAGTGAAAAAATAGATTCTTCTGACAGGCTTCCTAAAGATGAGTTTGTTTAGTCTATAACTTAGATACTTAAAGAGGTGCCAAAACCCTTCTTGCTACAGTCATCTCATCAAAGACTTTCATGAAAAGGTTTATCTTTTTCTTATCCAAACACAAAAGTATAGAAATACATCAAAGGGGGTTTTATTATGATGCAGTTTGTCTGTTCTTGGTATAAACATTTCTTTGAAGGTAAAGAGTTAAAGCAGATCTTAATAATTTTACAATTTTATTTCAGTAAAGCAAAATAAATCAGTGAGATGTATGCTGTTGAAATTCAAGCAAACTCTAGCATGGTATAATTGCACCAAAGTGTCTGTGAAAAAAGAATGCAGATCAATAATTGATTTTCTCTCATGTAAATTTTTTATTCTCTGTCGGTCAGGATACATACCAGAAGGAGTGAGGACCTTTTTAAACTCCCTATTTATTTGAAGTGTGCGATGGATGGATAAAAGCAAGTTTCTTCCAAACACAGTTCTCTTACTCTCTTATCATTTTAAATCTGTGGATGGGAAGAACATAGGGCCTCAAACTTTTGAAGTACATTAAGAACAACAACTACAAAAATGATCAAGCTCAAGTTAATAAAAGGAAGTATGGGATAGGGAATGAATTTGCTGTGTAAAGCACGTGCAACCTACTTTTTCCAATCCCCATTCATTCATTTATCCATCCAAAATTTGAAGCAACCTGGACAGGTAAAACTTTAGGGGCCCTTTAATTTCTTTTTAGGAATTTCTTTTTAGAACTCTAAAGTGGAAGTCATTATGTCTTCAGTTGCTGGGAGGCTCCAAGTATAGGAATGCTGGACCTTTCTGTTGCAGGAAAACAAATTTAATTCTAAGAAATCTCTTATTTGTATTGGATAGGATTTATTTTTGCTGAGGGACCTCCACTTTGTCTTTTCTGTTACAAATAACAGCTGCCAAGAAAAGTAACATATTGTAGAGCAGTGTGGTCCCTTCACCAGTGGTATCTGCCTCACCTGGGAACTGGTTACAAATACAGTTGTAGGCGGAACTCCAGAAACACTGAATATAAAATCTGGGTGTTGGGCCCATCAAAACATATCTGAGCAGTTTCTCAGGTGATTCAGTAACATGCTAACGTTTAAGAATCCCTACTTCATCTATTCCTCTTATGAAATAATGACTCTCATTTGAAGACAATTTCAAGGACAGTTTGCTACTTTCTTCTGAATAAGGCACAGACAAAATAAGTCAACAAGCACAAGCATCTCTCTTGTTTTATTGAAAATTCTAAGTCTACTCAATTCAATTTGATGAGTAGTGAGGCTGATTGATCAGGGCCTTTTCTGATTATTATTAGTGACATGTAAGAAAAGTCACCATAGGGAATAACAACAATACACACAGAAAATGGTAGTGAATTTTTCAATTCTCTTTCTTTGTAAAACAAAATTCATCATTTCTTTTTTTCTTTTTTTTTGACAGGCAGAGTGCACAGTGAAAGAGAGAGACAGAGAGAAAGGTTTTCCTCTTGCCATTGGTTCACCCTCCAATGGCCGCCGTGGCCGGTGCGCTGCGGCCGGCGCACTGTGCTGATCCAAAGCCAGGAGCCAGGTGTTTCTCCTGGTCTCCCATGGGGTGCAGGGCCCAAGCACTCGGGCCATCCTCCACTGCACTCCCGGGCCACAGCAGAGAGCTGGCCTGGAAGGGGGGCAACCGGGACAGAATCCGGCGCCCCAACTGGGACTAGAACCCGGTGTGCCGGTGCCGCTAGGTGGAGGATTAGCCTATTGAGCCGCGGCGCCGACCATCATTTCTTTTTGATATTTTCAGTGTCAGAAAAGTCTATCCCTGATTCTATAAAATCCAATTAAGAGTTTAAGTAACTTCTGGAAGGATTCTGAGATTGGCACGAATCTCATCTTGTTACTCATCATTTGAGGAAACCGAATCTTAAAGTAGATCAATAAGCCATCTTTATGGAATTGGTGGTTAAGTGATGTCAGTAAGTCACAAATTTCATACCTAATACAGGCTTTGGATTCTGAATCATCCATGCTTCTCATCTATGTCTGGCTGTTTTTCTCTTTTTGCTCTAGATTGATTCTTGTTACCATGGAAGCCACAGAAATAGAGCAGCATAACATGGGACTGTGAGACTTGGAGCACTTCATGGTTGTAAATGTGGCTTGGCACGCCGTGGTGTAATTTAGAATTTTTAAAGAAAGCATGAATACTCCAGACACAGACATGTATTGCTCACCAGTCTATTTCGTTATTTACTCACTCATTCACTCATAACTTACCTGTTTAATAATTTATATAATAAAGGTTCTCTTGGGATCTCATGCGTTCAGTGTTGGTCATTGGGTATTACATAAACTTGAAGGTCACTTCTGGAAATTGATTTGATAAAATATGTAAACTTGATAGTGATTAATGCACTGTCTTACAAACATAAATATCATACACATATTTATTTGATGAATCAGAGCAGAAAGATCAAGAAAAAGAGGTGGTGGGAAAGGCCCAAAGAACAGCAGAGAATGATCAGCTGATGTGCCAGGATTAGAAGTCACATATATGACATGGAGTTTGAACATGGTCAGAATCAAGTAAGCGGTGTCTAGGCTGCAAAACATGAGTGAGCATTCTAGTTCAGAAGCACCAGTGGAGCATGTGGGCAGTATTGTTGATGAAGCAATATCCTTGTAACATTGTAACTTGGGTTCCATGAGTACCTTTAAACTATAGCACCTAAAAAAGATACACATCTGAGTTTTTTTTTTTTTTTTTTTGAACTTGTAGAGAAGTGATGCAAAGACCAGTTTCACAGGTGAGCGAAATATTTCTTTGGGTAGGAGGTTATTATATTTGCCAGGATTTTCTCTGTGCTAGAACATTTTATTTTCTAATTTTCATTGCTGTATTCTACCCACTGTCTTCCTCTGTAAAACAGTCATCAACAACCATTTGCTAAACAACCATAATAAATAGAAAATGATGTGCTCAGAACAAGAAACAGCATAAATCTAAAAACAATTGACTGAATTATCTTCTAGATTTTATCCCTCCAGCATTACCTGTCTTTCTGATTTTGCATGGTCTCCCCTAATTAGATATATATTGGTAGATTATGGATAGCAGATTAAAATGTTCATGGGACCAGACAGATCAAGCAAGTGATTAAATTAGATGTGCCTTCTTACATTCAGCAGCTAGAGAAGGATCACCAGTATAAAGAAGGCGGCTGCTGTAGAGATGCAGCCACTTAGTGCCCTAAAATAATGTCAGCACTGTTATCATATATTCTGATTATTGAAAAAGATTTATTTATTTATTTGAGAGGCAGACTTACAGACAGAGAAGGAGAGATAGAGAGAGAGGTATCTCATCTGCTGGCTCACTCCCCAAGTGACCACAATAATCAGAGCTAGGCAGATCTGAAGCCAGGAACCAAGAGCTTCTTCCAGGTTTCCCATATAGGTTCAGGGGCTTAAGCACATGGATCATGGTCCTCTGCTTTCCCAGGCTATGGCAGAGAGCTGGATCAGAAGAGGAGCAGCCAGAACACAAACCAGCACTCAGGAACAAATGGAGGCTTAACCTTCTACGCCACAGCGCTGACCCCTGTATTTTCTGATTTTAAGGGAATCTAGTTATATAATCAATGGATAAATGGGTAAGGAAAATGTAATAGATATACATAAACACACACACATATATATATGCTTATATATATATATATATGAATAAATCTTATTTAGCCTTGAAAAAGAAGGAAAGCCTTTCATTTGCAACAACATAGGTGAATCCAGAGAACATTATGTTAAGTGAAATATGCCAGGCACAGAAAGACAAATACTGTAATGATCTCTGTTATATATGGAACCTAAGATAGTTGAACATATAGGACGAGGGTGGTGGGAAGGAATGGGGAAAGGAGAAGTGCTTGTGATGAGTAAATGTGTAATTAGATGGAAAGAATAAGTGATCTGTTGTACAGTATGGTGACTAGTTAATAATAGTGTACTGTATGTTTCAAAATTGCTAAAGGAGCAGATTTTAAATGTTCTCAACACAAAAAATACTAAGTAGGTGAAGTAATAACTATAATTAATTTTATATAATAATTACACAATGTATATCTATATCCACACATCACACTATACCAATAAATATAAGTAATTGACATTCATCCATTAAAAAGATAAAAGAGAAGCCAGAAATATGGATTCCAAATGAAATCATTCAATTTTGAGTAGTCTATAATTTATAAAATACTGTCCCAATCACACAGAATATAACAGCACACTTCATTTTAAATTAGACTTTGAAACTTGGGTGCAAGTTGAATCTCAAGCACTCTCAGTAAGCAAATCTATAGAGGAACAACTCAATTTTGTTCTGGAACTTTGTGTTCTTTGCCAGATACCATAACCAGCCCCCATCTTATTAGGAGGTATTTTTGCCTGATGGCAAACAATACATCACTAACTCGATACTGTACCAATTTGATTTGCAAAATTTATGCCTAGTAAGCCTCCTGTTAGGGAATTTGACTTGGCATATGTCTCTTTCCAAAGCTCAAATTGTGTTTCCATCCAGATAATGTAATAATCATGCCTAAGATGTCCCCAAATACTTCTAAAAGAGTGAAGATCCAGCACTATGACAGCAAGTGGATGGGACCTCAGACTGTGGGGCATTCTGCAACTTCTGGAACCTGTATGGAAATCACTGAGGGGGCCTTCAAGATGCAATTCCTTCACTGTATGTTTGTAATTTCAGCTTAGGCTGATTATAAAAACAATTGCATTCTGATTTACAAAATTATAATTTGTTGTAATTTCTCTAAAGTGAGCTTCTTGAATTTTTTGTACCATAACCAAATTTGAAATACATTTTTGTCACTACATATTATACATATGCACATGCACACACACAAATAAAATTTCAAGAAACAGTATTTATTTTTACTACATAGAACACATTGTGGCATCTTGTAATCTTATCTCTTACTTTGTCGTCCAGCCTAGCCTACTTTGAGCAATTCCACACTACTCCACTAATAAATTACAAAAATGATGTTATAAGCTGTTAATGAATTGCAAATTCAATGTTTTAAGATATCTCAGTGTTCATGGCAATCTTTCCTTATGTTGCCTGTCCAAGTTCAATAGCAAGGAAAAAGGAAAAAAGAGAGATAGAGAAGAGATAGAGACACCAACTGCAACAAGTGGTTCCAATTCTTTACTTAAAAATTTCATGTATCATGTTGATATCTACCATTAACTGAGTACATATTATGTACAAGGTGGAATGAAGATTAAGTAGAAGACTATGGTGCAACATTTGGGGTGGGCGGTGTTGTGGTGTAGTGGGTTAAAGCCCTGGCATGAAGCGCTGGCATCCCATATGGGCACCTGTTCTAGTCCTGGCTGCCCCACTTCTGATCCAGCTCTCTGCTATGGCTTGGGAAAGCAGTGGAAGATGTTTCAGGTCCTTGGGCCCCTGTACTCATGTGGGAGACCCAGAGGAAGCTCCTGGCTCCTGGCTTCAGATAGGAGCAACTCCGGCTGTTGCAGCTATCTGGGATGTGAACCAGTGGATGGAAGACCTCTCTCTCTGTCTCTACCTCTCTCTGTAACTCTGTCTCTCAAATAAATAAAATAAATAAATCTTTGAAAAAAGAGAACATTTAGGGAATAATTTATGTTATTATAGATTGTCCAAAGAACATTCTTAACCAGTCTAATTGCAAATAAATTTACTGTTTTGTAAATAGGCAGGAATTGGGACAAAAATGTGGAGTTCCATTCTGTAAAAGGATATGGTGGACCGGCACCGTGGTTCAATAGGCTAATCCTCTGCCTGTGGCGCTGGCACACCGGGTTCTAGTCCCGGTCGGGGCGCCAGATTCTGTCCCGGTTGCTCCTCTTCCAGTCCAGCTCTCTGCTGTGGCCCGGGAGTGCAGTGGAGGATGGTCCAAGTGCTTGGGCCCTGCACCCACATGGGAGACCAGGAGAAGCACCTGGCTCCTGGCTTCAGATCAGCGCGGTGCACTGGCCATAGCACGCTGGCCACAGTGGCCATTGTGGGGGTGAACCAATGGAAAAGGAAGACCTTTCTCTCTGTCTCTCTCTCACTGTCTAACTCTGCCTGTCAGAAATAATAATAAAAAAGGATATGGTATATTACAATAAATATAGTATATTTGGGCATTTAAGGGCAGAGATCTGAACTGCGGAAAGAATGCCATGATTCCTGGAAATCTTGGAAGTCTAAATCATGTGGTGATTCATTTCTTTTTTGGTGAGATTTACTGTAACTAGATCAGCCCTGGATCATGGTGATGTTGTTGTTGATGATGATGATGATAAATACAATTGCATTCACAGTGCCAGGCACTAAACCAAACATTTTTTGACCATCTATCACTTTCCAAGCTTTGTGAAAGGCACTGGAGGGAAGTAAAAATGCAGGGGATTAGGCTATGTATTTCCAAAATGTTTCAGAATATTTAACCTGATTTATCCATAAACATCACAATCATTCCATCATTTCTCATTCATCTAATTTAAGTTGTAGTGTATCAATGACTTTCTTCATCATGTTGCATCCAGGATAGCTCAGACACTACTTCTCTTGCTTTTGTATCTCTACCTACTCCTCATTTTTTTTTTTTTTTTTGGTCAGGTAGAGTTAGACAGTGAGAGAGAGAGACAGAGAGAAAGGTCTTCCTTCTGTTGGTTCACTCCCCAGATGGCCACCACAGCTGGTGCACCGCGCCAATCTGAAGCCAGGAGCCGGGTGCTTCCTCCTGGTCTCTCATGCTGGTGCAGGGCCCAAGCACTTGGGCCATCCTCCACTGCCTTCCCAGGCCATAGCAGAGAACTGGACTGGAAGAGGAGCAACCGGGACAGAATCTGGCACCCCAACCGGGACTAGAACCCAGGGTGCTGGCGCTGCAGGCGGAGGATTAGCCTAGTGAGCCACGGCGCCGGCCCCATACTCTTTAGTTTTTAAAAACTTTTTCTTTTTCCTTTGGTCTGTCTTTCTCATTTGTTCCTTCTGATCTCTCTGACTTCTAAATTTCAGGGTGCCCCCAGATTAGCTCCTGGGCCTCCATTCTTAGACTCCCTAAGGGATGTTCGCTGGTCTCCTTGCAACAAAGTCTAATTCCCAAATTTGTGTCTTTAGCCTAGTATTTGCCCCTGAACTCAAGCTCTGTATAGATGACTTCCTACTGACATCTACAGTAAGATATCCAAAGGGCACTTTGCAGACAAGACTTAACACAACAAGCTTAAACTGATACTTTTAGAAAGGTCTGATTTTAAGTTTGGCTCTTGGCTGGCTTCTCAGAACTTTCCTTCAAAGTGTTCCCAGGTCAACAGTTAACTGGTAAGAGTAGTTGGCTGTGTCTAAATTGTGAAAACAGCATGGTTTATACTGAATACATGCTTTCATCTGGGAGACTGTAATTTTGGTACATGCTAGAAAGATCGTCTATGTGACACCTTCCAATCAAAATATTGGAACCTGGGTCTCTAATAAGCTTCTCCATGTTTTGCAGGAAAAATGAGGTGTCTGTGTTTCCATGGGGAGAGGACACTTGGACACTTGTGTATAGTGTGCTCTAGACCTCTCTTCATGTGTCTTTTCCTTTCACTCATTTTGCTGTAATTAATCCTAGCCAATTGCACATCTATAGTTTACATCCTGTGAGTTCTTTTAGTAAATCTGAAGTTAAGGATGATTTGGGGCATCCTTGGCACAGTCATTTTTTTCTTTTTCTTTTTTTTTTTTTTTTTTTTTTTTGGACAGGCAGAGTTAGACAGTGAGAGAGAGAGACAGAGAGAAAGGTCTTCCTTCCGTTGGTTCACTCCCCCAAATGGCCGCTACAGCTGGTGCTGCACCAATCCGAAGCCAGAAGCCAGGTGCTTCCTCCTGGTCTCCCATGCGGGTTCAGGGGCCCAAACACTTGGGCCATCCTCCACTGCCCTTCCAGGCCACAGCAGAGAGCTGGAATGGAAGAGGAGCAACTGGGACTAGAACCCGGTGCCCATATGGGATGCTGGTGCCATAGGCGTCAGACCCTAGGGAACTTTAAATTCTTATTCCGTCTGGTATGTTCTTCCCTGACAGTCACATAGTAAGATCTGTTATTCAAATCTCACATTCTCAGTGAGCATTCTCCTGGCTATTCTATTTAAAATTTTAACCCCATTCAGCAATTGGTGTCTCATTTTCTGATTTTTTTTTAACTTGGCTATTTTTATCTAACATACTGTTGTGGCCTGTAATGTGTACCCTTCACCCAAATTCACATGTTGAAATTCTATTTCCAATATGATGATTTAGAAATAGGGCATTTACAGAGATAATTAAGATTAGGGCCCCACGTTATGTCACAACAGATTCAACCACCACTTGTGATACCTGTATCCCATACAGGCACTGGTTCTAGTCCCAGCTGCTTCACTTCCAATCCAGTTCCCTGCTAATGTGCCTGGAAAAGCAACAGAAGATGACCCAAGTACTTGGGCCCCTGCCATCTACATGGCAGACCTGGATGGAGTTCCAGACTCCTGGCTTTGACATGGCCAGGCCTCAACCATTGCAGCCATTCGGGGAGTGAACCAGTGGGTGGAAGATCTCTCTCTCTCTCTCTCTCTCTCTCTCTCTCTGTGTGTGTGTGTGTGTTTCTCTGTGACTCTGCCTTACAAATAAATGCATTAATAAAAAAAGATGGAATTAAAGTTGAATGAAGGGGCCAGAGCCATGGCACAGTAAGTTAATCCTCCGCCTGTGGTGCTGGCATCCCATGTGGGCACTGGTTCTAGTCTCAGCTGCTCCACTGCTGATCCAGCTCACTTCTATTGCCTGGGAAAGCACTGGAAGATGGCCCAAGTGCTTGGGCCAGTGCATCCTCATGGGAGACCAGGAAGAATCACCTGGCTCCTGGCTTCGGATCGGCGCAGCTCCGGCCATGCTGCCAAGTGGGGAGTGAACCAGTGGATGGAAGACCTCTCTTTCTTTCTCTCTCTCTCCCTCTCACTGTCTGTAACTCTACTTCTCCAATAAATAAATAAATAAATAAGTCTTTAAAAAAAGTTGAATGAAGTCATAAAGATTACAGTAGTCTTCTTAGAAGAAAAGGGAGAAACTCTAGGATTGCACACCCATAGAAAAGTCCTTGTGAGCACACAACAGAGAGGCAGCCATTTGCAAGCCGAGAAGAGAGGACCCAGGAGAAACCAACTCTGTTGACAACTTGATATTGGACTTCCAGAACTGTGAGAAAATAAACCTCTGCTGTTTACACCACTTTTAGATTGTGGTATTCTGTTATTGCACCACAAAAAATTAAATACATACACCGATCATTTTAATTATTTATTTTGAATACTGCCTTTCTTTCACATTAAAATGTTAGCCTCATTTGGGGAATAATTTTTTTCAAGATTTATTTATTTGAAAGTCAAAATTACACCAACACACACACACACACACACAAGTGCACAAAGAGAGAGAAAAAGAGAGAGAGTAAAAAAAAGAGAGAGAGAGAGAGGTATTCCATCTGCTGGTTTACTCCCCAGATGACTGCAATGGCTGGAGCTGTGCCAATCTGAAGCCATGTGCAAGGAGTTTCTTCCATTTCTTCCAGGTCTCCCCACGTGGGTGCAGGGGCCCAATGACTTGGGCCATCTTCCCCTGCCTTCCCAGGCTATAGCAGAGAGCCAGATCAGAAGAGGAGCAGTTGGGACACGAACTGGTGCCCATATGGAATGCCGGCACTTCAGGCAGCGGCTTTACCTGCTACGCCACAGCGCCAGTCCTGAGAAATTTTATTATCCTGCTTTATTCACCTCTGGGATTCTTATTACTTTTAAAGGATTTGAACCATACAGGAATAAATTAATATTTGTTAAATCAACAAATGCAGAGGTAAATGTAAATAATTAAATGAGAACACAACCCTGCTCTAAACCACTGTTCTTTTAATCTCTGCATCATTATGATAAATTGACTGCAAAGAATGGTTTTAGTCTTCACCCTTCTTTGTGCATACTGTTTGCACTATGCCTTTGTAGCTCCTGCAGTCTAAAGGTAGAAACTCTTTCCTCACCCTTTAAATGTGGTTGGTTTTTTTGTACTTGGTTTTGGCAATAAAATATCACAGAAATATCAGTATAGCAATTCTGACCCGGGTTTCCAGAGGCCTTGCCTTCTTCCATTCTGTATTTTCTAATTCTGTTTTGGTCTGGAAAGCAAACCTGGGATAGCTTACTGGGGGATGAATGATTCTGTACAGAAGAGACAAATCCTGTCTGAAAATATTCTAGACTGGCCAGTCCTCAGATGATCTAATAATCGATCACAGACATATGATTGAAACTAGATTGTATTATTCAAGTTTAGCTAAGGCCAAGTGTCGAGCTGACTCATATAGAGGTGAGTAAAATAGATGTTTCTCATTTTATGCCAACAAAGTTTTGCAGTTTTAGCTCTTGTGGAATTACAGGGGCGATAGATAATTGTAACTGACAGTGGCCCAAGGAAGTATTTTGTCTGTTTCATTGTCTTTTTTCTTAGACAGTCTAGATTTTTTTCTTTTTTGCAGAAGAGAGCTCATGAGCTCTAGAATCAGACAAAATTGGGTGTCAAGCACCCAACACAACTGACTCTGATTGATACTTGCTGCTGATATTGATATGCAAAATATTACTGCATTCCCATAATTACTACATTATCTTATAGATGGACCATCAACAAATTAACACAAATGCTTGTTGAAACCATTTATAATTGTTCTTATTAGACTCATCATCCTATTAAACTTGCAATTGATTTCTCAGAACTGTGTTTCCTTGTAGTTATCCTAACTGACATATTTCAATTTCAAGGGATGACTTTGGGCTGTCAGTGACAGCTGATAGAACAAAGTTTAGTGATTTAATTTTTACCCTAGTTATACCTTTCATGATATTATTAACCTAGAACCATCAAATACCTTCCCAGCTTTCTACTTCTGAATTAAAGAAGCCTAATTTCTAAACATCAGCATAAATAAAACTGGATGCAATTCAGTGCCTTAAACTTCGATCATTACTGAGTTATTTCCAGCATCCATCAGTTACCTTGAAGAATTCCAAGTGAAATATGGGCTTTGAATGTAGACACAGAGGTCCTTGAATTGTCCATTTGAAGTCCTGCAAGTTAGCCAGTAAATACGTATGGAACTATATTTGAATATTTATTCTTTTATTTTATGCAGCCTCTTCAATAGGAGATACAGAAGCAGGTTAAATTTGATGTGATGTCTTAGCATTAGATTTAATCTTGATTAATAAATGCTAAAGAAAAACAACTTTTTAGCTATATTTTAACAGGAAATTAGCTAAAACAAGACTTTCAAGTGAAAGCATTCTATAACTGACATCATTTTAAGTGCTCTGTATTGATTAAACACTTTAGCTGGATTTGTAAGTCTGATCAGAAAATATGAGTTGTAAATCATGATGTGATTTTTTCCCCCTTTGATTCTATTTTAGCTTTTTCTCCTTGGGGTCAGATGCTAACTTCTGATAAAATTCTGGAAACTAAAATCCACTTGATTGGTAATGATCTGTCTTATAAAAAAAGCTAAACAAACAATTTTGTTAAAATGCATAAGCATGTATTCATCGATATGTTGTTTTCTCAAGAATAAAATTGATCTCCCTATATTAATCATCTCTTCAAGAAACTGTCACTTCTAGTCACATCATTAAAATGATTCTTCCTCAGACACTTTTATTTATGTTTTTTTAAGATTCATTTATTTGTTTGAAAGACTAACAGAGAGTGTGTGTGTGTGTGAGAAAGAGAGAGAGAGAAAGAGAGAGAGAGAGGAAAAAAGAGAAAGAGAGAGAGAGAATCTTCCATCAGTTGCTTCACTCCCAAAATTTCAGAACCTCAGCTGAAGCTAGGATCCAGGAACTCCCTCTGGGTGCCCAGTGTAGGTGGCAGGGAGCCCAAGTATTGGGCCATCTTTCACTGCCTCTCCAGGCACTTTAGCAGGGAATGGGTTGGACATGGAGCAACCAGGATTCCAACTGACTCTCATATGGGATGCTGTTTCCAGCAGTGGCTCAACCTGCTGCACCACAATGCCAGCTGCCTCACTTTTCAATCTAAGTTTCAAACTATGGTTTTAGAAAGAAAGAAAATTTGAAAAATATTAAGATTTCTTATTTGAAAGAATCTTTATTTCTTTTTACATGTTACTAGTAGACCATAAAGAGGGAGTCCTATGGCAGCTTGTAGAGTTCTGCAGTTTTATTATATTCTTTACATTCAGATTCATCAGAAATGCACCTGTGTAGACCTTGAATAATGTGTAGCAAGAACATTCAGTATTTGGAATACACTGTGGCTGTGAGAGGTTTCTAATAGTTTGGGTCTCTACGTCTTCAGACCGAGTGGACAGCTAAGCAGAGGAACTGGCTGTCAAATTGATGCACACAGAAAGGCATTTTGTATGATAGTCAATGCAACAGTCACGGGACACTTTACATTATTTCTGTCTCTCAGGGATAGATTTTATAGGCACTGCTTTTTTTAAAAAAAATTATTTGTTTTACTTGAAAGTCACAGTTACACAGAGAGAAGGAGAGGCAGAAAAGTAGAGAGAGAGGGAGGGAGAGAGAGAGAGAGAGAGAGGGAGGGAGGGAGGTCTTCCATCCGCTGGCTCACTCCTCAGATGGTCGCAATGGCCAGAGCTGCACAGATCCAAAGCCAGGAGCCAGCAGCTTCTTCCGAGTCTCCCACATGAGTGCAGGGGCCCAATGACTTGGGCCATCTTCTACTGCTTTCCCAGGCCATAGCAGAGAGCTGAATTGGAAGTGGAGCAGCCAGGTCTCCAACCAGTGCCCATATGGGATTGGAACAGCTGGGTCTCGAACTGGCGCCCATATGGGATACTGGTACTGAAATTGGAGAAGACACCCTAAAATTTACACTGAAGTGTTGCCCGTTGAAGTTCCCTAGAAATGCTATCTGGGGTGCCACATCTGCTATCGGAATTTGGGGTGCCTTACGATTTCACTCCGGGCTTATTACTAAATCCCCCAATATTAATAAGCCCAAGAGAGTTTTTGCCTAATATCTAGAGAAGAATTCTAAATACTGGCACAGATAAACGAGGCAGCATGGTATGTTTTAAGCTTTGATTTAGTGAGAAAGATGCATGGGAGAGAGCTTTATTTAAGAGAGAGAGGTAAATAGAGGTTCATACCGAGCACCAGGAACCAGCCATGTGGAGGAGCATCTAGGCCTGTATCTGGGCCAGGAAGCCTAGAGCACATGGCCTGAAGGCCATGCACCCTGGAGGCACGGGGCTACAGCAAGCCCCCTCCTGACAAGAGGCCAGGGAAGAAGAGTGGGCGGGCCACACCATGTCCTGCTTTAACCCACTTCCAAAGGGGAGTGGTTAATTAACATGATTGGCTGGTGGGCATCCAGTTGTGGCCAGGTAGGAGAATGAGGCCACACAGGGGCGTGGTAAAGGCATCAGGTAGGGGCATGAGGTCACACAGAGGCGTGGCAAAGGCGTGGTCTTCCAGTTCACAAATCTAACAATTTTAGCCTGTATGTCTGCCTACTTCAGTACCAAACACAGCGGCTTTACCTGCTATGCCACAGTATCAGCCCCGGCACTGCTTTTAAGTAGACTGAAGTTGGGAACACGATGGCTACTATATAGAATAATAATACTGCTAAGTAAGCGCTATGCAAAGATGGGAACACAGGTGAAAATTATAGGAAGACCTGCAGCCCAACATTATGCAATTACATAATAAAATTATCAATAGATCCCAGGGGTGTGTTTATTCTCCAGTCTTGTGCTTTTTCTTTTAAAAGAAAGGGGAAGTACTTTCTGATGGCAGGTGGTTCAGAGCAAGAATGCTCGTGGGTAGAGGACCATGTATGTTGGTGATGGGGTGGACAGAATGACTCTTCCCACTCCCCTACATTTCTGCTCCAAGTGTCACTGGAGGGAAGGCCCTGAAAATGGTGGGGTTCTTGTCTTCATGTAAGAAAGAATTCAGGCATGAGACAGAGAGCAGAGTGATAAGGCTTTATTGAGAATAGGGCATCAAAACGGAAGTTGGGGAGAGAACAAAGTTACATGGCTGAATAGAGAGAATACACCTGGGCATGACAGGATGGGGAGTTCTGGTGGAATGGTTTGTTGAGTGAAAATTAGCAAATTCCTCCCCAGGTAGAGGAGCTTCCCTTAGGGCATCTGTAAAGGTTTTATTGCCCCATGTTATCAGGTCTGGTAACCCATTTGGTCCTAAGAGAGAATTCTCCTGGAAGCTTTCCTTGGAGGGGGGGGGTGGACCTGAGAACACCTGGGAGGTTATCAGGGTCTGAGCAAGACTTTGAAGTGCAAGATGCTGGGCTTCTGGAGCTTCTGCAGTAGGTGTTGGTCTTCAGGCCTGTCTCACACACACAGGCTAAATTTCTGACTTCCTACCTAACACAAGGATGTGTGTTTTAAGAGAATATCAGTGGTGGAGCTCATCAGTAGAATAGAGAACTAAATGTTCTGTAGAGCTTTGGCAACTGAGGGAACAATGAAAAGGAGGATTTGTAAACTGTTTTGTACCCATCATCTTACCACACAACAGTATGGACTTCTTATCTCACTCCCAAACCCAACCTGCAAAGAGTATAACTGTGAAATCCTGAGTGTGTCTAAAACTATAACCCAGGTGGTACACTCCCAAACTTATGGCAAAATGTTCCTAGTAGATCTGGACTGAATCTGGCCTTCACTAAGTCCCAATCCTGGTGTGTCAAATCCAAGTATTCGAATTTGTGCCTTATTAGCAGATCTCAATTTATAGGTGTGTAATGAATGAGCAATGGAGAAGGAGAATTATCCAAAATAATCTTGACTACTTTTATCAGAGGGAAAGGATATAGGTAGTATTATTTGGGAGTCATAGTTGAAAAAAAGTGCTCATCTAAATGGGAAATTTTAATTTAAATAATATTTTTTTTTTTTGACAGGCAGAGTGGACAGTGAGAGAGAGAGACAGAGAGAGAAAGGTCTTCCTTTGCCGTTGGTTCACCCTCCAATGGCCGCCGCTGCAGCCGGCTCACCGCGCTGATCCTGGCAGGAGCCAGGATCCAGGTGCTTTTCCTGGTCTCCCATGGGGTGCAGGGCCCAAGCACCTGGGCCATCCTCCACTGCACTCCCTGGCCATAGCAGAGAGCTGGCCTGGAAGAGAGGCAACCGGGACAGAATCCGGCGCCCCAACCGGGACTAGAACCCGGTGTGCTGGCGCCGCAAGGTGGAGGATTAGCCTATTGAGCCACGGCGCCGGCGGAGATTTAAATAATATTTTAAAAATCATTATGATAGGGCTTGCATTATTTTTAGTAAAATGGCACAGTCTTATCTATGGCACAATCTACACTCCCGGACACCATCCTAGGCTCTAGCCCCTGCTGCCATTGTTGGAAGCCAGGTGACCACATGGTCCAACCACCGGTGTCAGCTCCACCCCCATCCTAATGGGATTGGCTGCTCCTACTTCCCTGCTGGCCCCTTGGCAAAGTTTTAAGAGGACCTGTTCCTGAGCACATGGCTCTCTTTCCATCTCCTGATCTCTCTCTCTCACTCGATCTTTCCTTCTCTTTTCTCTTTGTATCTTGATCTCTCTCTCTTATGCTCTCCTTCTCCTTCTTTTCCTTCTTCACTCCTTCCCTCCGGTCTGTTGGGTTTTTCCCAATAAACCTTTTCCCTTACTGTGGTGTTCGGTGTGTTTTGTGGCAACAATTACTCTACAGCAAGTGAAGCTGCTGCTTGCAGTGCTGGCATCCCATATCAGAGTGCTCATTCCAGTCTCGGATGGCTGTGCTTCCATCTCGCTTCTAACCAATGCATCTGAGAAGGCAGCAGAAAATGGTCCAAGTAGTTGGGTCCTGTCACCATGTGGGAGACCAGGATGGAATTCTGCATCAATCCCAGCTATTATCAACTGGGGAGTGAACCAGCTGATGGAACAGATCAGTGTGTGTCTACCTCTTTTTGTGCATTCTGCATTTCAAATAAACAAATGAACCTTTAAAAAAATCATCATTATAACAATACACAAATATAGTAAAGGCAATATAAAGTTCAAAGAAGTCTATAAATTTTCAAAAACAATGAGTGTGTCTGTCCTTTCTTGTTCCAGAAATAACCAGCATTTATTTTTTCCATCGCCTTTCATCAAAGTTCTTCTGTATACTCATGTATCTACCCATTTATCACTCCATCTACTTTTTCCTAAAACCAAATGGGAGCTTACTATGTTCGTGTTTTGCACCTTGCATGTGAGAAACACTAAATAATGTTATCTGTTACTTTCACTTGTCAATTTTAGCCACATTTCTTTCTGAATATTTCCTTTTTTCATTCTGACATTGCAGTTAGAGTCTGTATTATGTCGCTTTTCTCACAGCCACCTGCCCATCACTCTGACAATCATGGTCTGTGGTCCTTTGTTACAGTGAACCTTGACATGATCTGAGGCAGGGGCCTCAACTTGGACTACGCTGTGGAATCTCCTGGGGAGCATTTCAAAACTATTGATGCCTGGACCTTGACCCAGACTAATTGAATTAGAATTTCAGAGGGTGAGATCAAAGCATAGCTGGTCTTTTAATGCTCCCTCGCTGAGGATAACGTGCACAAGGGGATGCGAATCACTAGTCCAGAACTTCAGCTTGTCAGCCCACTTTGTATATCCATGCAGTTAAATTTCATTTTTGCTCTTTCCCCTAGTTTTGTATCAACATAGGTTCAATAAGCATGTCTCCTGATTTGTTATCAGCGATTCTTATAACTGGCAAAGTATCTCTCTGTTAATTGTGGTTTTTTTTGTATGTTCATTTTGTAATTCAACTCTTTTTCTCTAAAGTCAGATACATTTTCCTGTGAAATTCAAGATTTGGGAATTATTCAATAATAAATATCTCAGGCTTTCTGTCTTAAGACAGAGAATTTACATCCATGGCTGTAACATCAGTTTTGCTTGGACTCATTCCTCTTGATTTGTCTGTGTTTCTGGAAATCTCCAAGCTAGGTTTCCATCTTTCTGCTGTTCCATGTTGAGATACACTCACATATACCTGCATGAGAATCCTTCAGTTATGGTAACTAAGTTAGTAAATTTTCACCAGGATTTTGGATCATTGGTTATTTTTCATGGATTTACTAGCAGCACATATTGTTTATGTTACCAAGAAGATTTTCCATGGCTATGGCTATTTAAAGCAAGTTAAAGGTATTTAGTATGTTTTTCTCTTGAGGGAGGAAAGAGGGAGAAGGGGGGGGAAGGGTGAGAAAAAGGGAGGGAGAAGGAGACAGAGGGAGAGAGAGAAGTTGAGTGTTAGCAAAGTTTTTACTAGCAGAGAGTCACATAGATGTTATTAAAGCCTTAATTATTCTCTGTCTCTTGTCTCATGGGACATATCCTGTAATTATAACAGAGAAAGTCCATCCTTTTACAAAATACTGTTTCTAAGTAGATACCATTTGACAACTATAAGTGAGTGTTTAAAAGAAGTATTCAAAGTCAGACTGGAGAGTGAGTAGGGTGACATTCTCTTAGTTTAGGAGAATTACCAAAGCACCAGTTCACATAGGGTAATGTACTCTTTGGAATGGGTTGGAATGAACAATGAGAAATAGGGCAGAGGACAGCTGAGGCCCAAAGATGTATAGATATTGGGTCTTATATGCTAGCAATTGACACTTCCCCCAAAATACATATCATTTTTAAAAGATTTATGCGTTAATTTATTTGAAAGGCAGAACAACATAGGGAGAGGGAAGGAGGGAGGGAGAAGAGAAGGGAGAAGGGAGTGAGGGAGGAGGAGAGAGAGAGAGAGAGAAAGAGAGAGAAATCTTTTATCTGCTGGTTCACTCCGCATATGTTCACAATAGTGCAATAGCCTAGATTGTACCAGGCTAAACCTAGGATCTGGAACTGCATCCTGATCTCCCAGATGTTTGGCAGGGGCCCAAGTATTCGAACTGTCTTCTGCTGGTTTCCTGAGTACATTAGCAGGAAATTGGATTGGAAGCATAGTAGTTGAGACACCAGCTGGCACTCTGATATTGGATACCAGTGTTGCAAGTAGTGGCTTAATCTGTGCCACAATGCTGGCCACTATATATTATTTTTTGCGAAAAATACTTTGTAAAGTCATATTATTTGTAATAAATACATAGATGTCCTCTCTACAATTCTGAAATATATATTTGTATTGATATGTTTACATGTACATAATATGCATATATAAATAACCTTACATGCAATTGAAGGAATCATAATGTCATATATGTAATACAAAGAATAGCAAAAAGAAAATAATTAGCAATTAAATAAGAATATGTGCTTTGATATGTAAATTCTCAGACATGCACAATGCTTATAATGAATACCCATTCTATAGACATTTCCATACTAGAAATGCAATGCATGTGGCAGCTACATGATAGACTGATATGAGTACATTGGTTTCATTACAATTTCATTAATAGAGTATCTAAAATGTAATGTCCAGGAGTGAAATTGACATTTTGAGATTTGATGATTATTTACAGGTCTTGTCTTTACTGTTGAGGAACAGTGTTTTCTTTATACTATTTGTTGAACTCTTTACTCACTGTAGGGTTAAGTAGAAAGTAAACTGAAATAGATCTTTATAAAAATTAAGAGTGGAAATAGGAGAGGGAGGAGGAAAAAGAGTAGGAGCGTGGGTGGGATAGAGAGTATGGTGGGAAGAATCACTATGTTCTAAAATCTATATACATGAAATGCATGAAATGCTTAAAGAAAATTTTTAAAAAGGACAAAGTGATATTGCCATTAGTGATATGATTTTCTGATAAAGTGAGCAACTCCAGTAATGTTTAAAATATGATAGAATGTAGTCTTCCCTGTATTTATATAGCAATTGAATTCCAAGAAAAAAACAGTGAATATTAAATACTTGCAATCATATTATTATTTATAAGAAAATAGCATCTAGGCTCTGATGCCTAAAATTGAGTGTATCCATTCATTAAAATGGCTAACCCTTCTCCCCAAAGCCTAATAATACCAAGTGATGATTTAGAGTACTAGCATTATTATGTATTGCTGATGTCTAATGCAATTGTTGCAAATTATAGAGTAGGTTGGTACACTAATTTTAGCAAATTGTGACAAAGTGTACTAAAGGTAAACAAATAGCTACTGTATGACCCAATGGTTCTACTCCCAGGTAAATACAGTCAATAGAAAGCAACATATATGTTCACAAATGATACCTTAACCACTCTTTTCTTTATGAACAAATGAGTCTGATGGGCCACTTTCTGTCTTCTGAGGTAACTACAACTTAAATACATTCAATAGCCCAGTTTTCTGTGGGTATTTTATTTTTTTTAAGATTTATTTATTTATTTGAAAGTCAGAGTTACACAGAGAGAGGAGAGGCAGAGAGAGAGAGGTCTTCCATCCGCTGGTTTACTCCACAACTGGCTGCAATGGCTGAAGCTGAGCCGATCAGAAGCCAGGAGCCAGGAGCCAGGAGCCAGGAGCCAGGAGCCAGGAGCCAGGAGATTCCTCCAGATCTCACATGTGGGTGCAGGGGCCTTTGATTCCAAATTACAGAACCAGGGCCTTTGATTCCAAGTGACAGTGTCTTTTCCATGGTATCTTAGTTTCTTTGTTGGGAAAAGTGCACGTTTGAATGCCTCAAGGTTGGTCAGAATTTTTAAAGAACTGTTGCTAGGACACACAAGAGTATTAGAATATTAAGATATTTGCACAGTCCATCAAACTGCACTTAGGACAAATTCTCACAGTCAAGCGAAATAGAAAATGGAAGCAATCATCTAACTAATTTAACTTTTGATAGCCCTTTTTACTCTCGTGGGTTTCAGGCTTACTTAGGTGTAAATTTAATCTTAAAATTTCCAGATTTTCACTAAAGACAATATAAAATAAGATAACCCTTGAAGGAGAACACTACATAGAAACAGCTTCTTTCTTTTGTCACCTGAGGACAGGATTCCAATAAGATACTGAATAAATTAGCTGGAAATCCTTGGATAAGGATCCAAATCTAAACAACAAAGTCATTCCTTGACTCAGTCTTGAGTTATCAAACAGCATGGCAACAGCTGAAAGCAGGACTGACAGCAGTATTATATTTTACCTTCGGACTCAGTGATATCATTTAATTACTTAAATTTCACATTTGGATTTTCTTGTTTTGTACAACTACCTCAGTCACTCTTTTCTCTATGAAGTAAGGAGTCTGAAGGCCCAATTTATGTCTTTAGAGGAAGCTACAATTTAAATACATTCAACTTCAACTGCCTTTTACTAACACAGAAGGGCTCTGCTCCATGACTGAATCCAAAAGCAGTGTGGGATGAGAGTGTGACTTTATAATAAACCCTGCTGTGCAGCAATCACCATTTGGCTCTTAAAAGCGTTTTATTGCAGAAAAAATTTTGTCAGATACATCCATTTTATCTTGCACTATTCCTAACTCATTCTTTTAGTTTGAATGTTTTCCTCCCCAAAGGTCATTTTCCTTGTGTTTGGTTCTTTATGTTCTAAAATAAAATTCTATCAAATCCATTCAAGAGCCCCTGTATTCTCAAGCAAACAGTTTTTGGGAAAATTTTCTGAATGAGAAAAAAAAAAGAAAAAGATAGGAAAAGAACGAAAAGTGCATTTCATCTCTAAACAGAAGTTTATCTTGGTGTTGGCATGTAAGTTTTAGAAAACTGTGGTGCAAATGGTGACGGGAAAACCCAGTCACTGATACTCAGGGAACCCAAGTCTTCATCTGTGGGAAGACATCAGTTCAGTATGAGGGATCTTCAAAAAGTTCATGGAAAACATATATTATGAAAAACTGCACATGGGTTTCAGATTCTTTGCATGTAAATAAAATAATCTTATAATTATACTTTTCCACAAATTTCTTTAAGTACCATCATCAATACTTATCTCTTGTTTTCACCTGTGAACTCTGATTCAAAAGAAACCTCTTTAGGAATAGGATTTAGTCTAAACAAGGGGCGTGTCCAGTGTGTGTCCATTAAAACAGATTACCTTCATGCACATCAGAGAGTCTGCTGTCAAAAGTGCCGAAAACCTGAGACAATGAAAAAGAAAATCTAACTAATTTCTAAGTACGAGACAATGTTTAATGTTCTAAATGCTGCTGATAACGTGTGGTGACTTTTATTTTCTTAAGAGTTCAGGAAACTTGTTGAGAATCTCTCAAATAACCTTTTCCTGATTCTGTTTTTATTTTGTTTTTCTCAGACCTTGAATTGTCAGGTACACAGCAGGAAATGTAGTGTTTTTTTTTTTTCCCTTCTTCTTCTTATTTTTGTATAGCACTTTAAAAGAAATACACCCATTCTGAACATTTCTGAAGAAAATGACCTCTTACCTACGGAATTGCCAGGGCATTTGTGTTAAAGAAGTGTTCTTTTCTCCTCGAGGCAGTTTGGTATATTTTGATTTATGCCCTTGACATGTTTTAAAGGTTAAGAAAATGCTCGGAGTATTTCTGCTTTAAAAGTTAAAGGAGTTCTCCCTCAGATAGGGCTGTTTAATATTTAATAACCTTGAAATAATTAGAAAGCCGGAATCAGTGGAGGACCAAGATCAGCTTATTATGTGTAACGTACAGATCTACTGCTGGCACAAGTACAATGCCGTTTGTGGAAGTTGAGGAGTTTCATAGTTGGAAACGGGATGAGGGTAAAAACTGCCTATAAAGTCAAATCATCTGTCTTCTCACTCTGTCCCTTATGGACGGAGTATCTTGTTTCACACTCAGGAGGTATATAATAAGAACACATCCTAAGTCACAACTTTATCAAGAATTTACATCTTTGGTGGGGCTATCATTGTGGCACAGAGTTAAGACATCACTTGCAGTGGCAGCACGCCACATGAGAGTGCTGATTTGAATCCCAGCTGCTCTGCTGTGGGGAAATTAGTTACATGAAGCAATTCAAAGATGGTGCCGAAAGGAAGTAAGGTGGGCGGAATCCAAAGTTGTTTACCACTAAAACTAATTGGCTATGCAACATCAGGGGAAGTGGCAACAACTGATATCAAATGTATAGACATATGGCCAGTCCTATGAAATTGCCCCATAAAATGACCCTTTAAGTAATTGGTTGGTCTTTATGCCCTGCCCCAATGACTCTGCAGTTTTGTGCTATAAAAGGCTCTGTTACGGGCTAAATAAAGGAGTTCTTGCTAGACTTGACTCCCTGCTGTGTCTGATTGCCTCCGGGATCCGGAGGCTGGGGAACGGGTGAGCAGGGCACTTACCTTTCCTCGATCCAGTCCATCCTTGTACAGGTGGACTAAGACCCTGCACTCTGCTTCCCATCCAGCTTCCTACTAATGCTCCTAAAAAGGATCACTGCGCCGATCCAAAGCCAGGAGCCAGGTGCCTCTCCTGGTCTCCCTAGGTGGGTGCAGGGCCCAAGCACTTGGGCCATCCTCCACTGCCTTCCTGGACCAAGCAGAGAGCTGGAATGGAAGAGGAGCAACCAGGATAGAACCAGCACCCCAACAGGGACTAGAACCTCGGGGTGCCGGCACCGCAGGCGGAGGATTAGCCTAGTAAGCTGCGGCACCAGCTGAACGGGATTGTTCTTACAAGAGTTTTTAAGTCAGACCATTGTGAAAGCATAAAAATGTTACTGATTTTGTATCTTGCAACTTTGCTGAATTCTCTTATCAGTTCTAACAGCTTCTTGATGGAGTCTTTTTGTTCACTTATATATGGTATCATGGCATCTGCCAAAATGGATAATTTAACTTCTTTTTTTTCTAATTTGTATATCATTTATTGCTTTCTTTTACTTAATGGCTTTGACTAAAACTTGTAGAACTATGTATTTTTTTTTTTTTTGACAGGCAGAGTGGACAGTGAGAGAGAGAGACAGAGAGAAAGGTCTTCCTTTGCTGTTGGTTCACCCTCCAATGGCCGCTGTGGCCAGCACGCTGCGGCCAGCGCACCGCGCTGATCAGAAGCCAGGAGCCAGGTACTTCTCCTGGTCTCCCATGGGGTGCAGGGCCCAAGGACTTGGGCCATCCTCCACTGCACTCCCTGTCCACAACAGAGAGCTGGCCTAGAAGAGGGGCAACCGGGACAGAATCCGGCGCCATGACCTGGACTAGAATTCGGTGTGCCGGCACCGCAAGGCGGATGATTAGCCTAGTGAGCCGCGGCGCCGGCCAGAACTGTGTTTAATAAGAGTGACTGGAGTGGACATCCTTGTCTATTCCAGATTTTAGTGCCAATGCTTCCAGTTTTTCTTTATTCAGTGTGATGTTGGCTGTGGGCTTGTCATACAGAGGCTTTATTTTATTCAAGTCCATTACTTCTATACCTAATTTGTTTAAGGTATATATCATGAAAAGATGTTGTATTTTATCAAATGTTTTCTCTGCATCTATTGAGACAATCATAGGACTTTTATATTCTCTTCTTTTGATGCGATGGATCATATTTATTGATTTGCGTATGTTGAATCATCCCTGCATCTCTGAGATAAATTCCACCTGGTCAGGGTAGATGATCTTTTTGATGTGATTTGTAATAAATATGCTATTATTTTGTTGAGGATTTCTTCATTTGTGTGCATCAAGGATATTGGTATATAGTTCTGCTCTATTTTGTTGTTGTATCCTTGTCTGGTTTTGAAAGTAAGGTAATACTAGCCTCAGATAATAAATTTGGAAGCATTTCCTCCTTTTCAATTGTTTGGAATAGTTTGAGAGGAGTTGGTATTAGTCCTCTCTTAAAAGTTTGCAGGGAAGCCGTCTCTTCCTAAGCTTCTCCTTGTAGGAGACTCGTTATTACTGAATCAATCTCATCCTTGGTTATTGGTCTCTTCAGTTTTCCTGTGTCTTTGTGATTCAATTTTGATAAGTTCTATGTTTCCAGAAATCTATCCATTTCTTCTAAGTTTTTCAATTTGTTGGCATATAGTTGCTCATAAAATAGTGCATGATCCTTTGTATTTTTGTGGTACCATTTGTAATATCTCCTTTTTCATCTGTGATTTTATTGATTTGACACACACATATTTACAATACTAGCTTATGGTTTTATATTGCATCTCTCACTTTTAGTAGTTTTCAGTAGAGGATGAACAACAACATCCAGCCCACCACATCTCTTTCTAAAATATTTGTTCTCTTATTTCTTTTTGGTGATTGTGTTCTTTATTGAAATTCCTCCTGCTTATGAAACTTGCTTTGATCCATTTCTTCTCTGTTCTCTCTCTCCTATATCTGGATCCAATACTCAGTCCTCAGCCCACAGCTGACTTTTCTGTCTTCCTCATCTTTCATACTAATTGTTTAATCCCAGAGTTGTAAATATCACTCACATAATAATACGATCCAAATTTATATTTATTGTCTATATTCTCAATTATAGTTTTATTAAACATGCTCATTTTGACATTATTAGTTTTCAACAGAACTATTTTTTACCTGAATTCCCCATGTCTGAGAACAGTGCACCATCTTCCAGAGTTGCTTATGCCTAAGACTTATGAGTCAGCCTTGATTTTGATCTTCCTCTTACACACACCACTGCTTATCCATTAGCAAATCTCCGTGCTTCATCTCAGATTAGTCTGAAATTCAGTCACTTTTCACCATACCTATTCCTAATACCTTTACCCAAATCATTTGATCTCCAGTTTCAACTCTGCAATGATCTCTTCCTTTGCCATTGCACTTCTTGCTATCAGTGTATAGAATCAAAGTAACCTTGAATAGTATAAGTCAGCATACATTGCCCTCTCCCCTTCAGACCAGCCTCAAATGGCTTTGCAACACCTTTCAGGAGAAAAGTCCTCTCCAACAAAGATATACCAATTCAATCACTTTCAAACCCTTCAGTTAACATAATCTCCCCGCTCCTAATTTTTCTTATTTGTGAAGTGTTTTTAATAATAGACTCAATATGAGAGCGATTTTGATCCACCAAATTAATTTACAAACGAAACAATCAGAAAGTTCATTGAAGATAGTGCCCCAATAACATAAGTCATTATTGCTATCTGGAAATACGTTATTTCTTTAACTCTTCATTCCACTAAAATGTGAGTCACAAAAAAGCAGTGATCAAATCATCAGCATTCCTTATGTTTTCCATTGTTAGATCCTTTGAGTAGCACACTGAGTTTACTCACTCATTCAAGTTTGAATGCCTGAATGAACTCTTCCATCCATTCTACTTATGCATTCCTATCTACGTACAAATGGCTTCACTCTTTTATTCTTCTTTTCCCAAGTCTGCACTAAAGAAGTTAAGTCTCTTGTGGGGAGACAACTAAACAAAGATATAGTTAACGTACAATGTGAAAAGTGTTCCACTAGAAGAAATCACTAATAATTGTAAGATTGACCCAACATTTTGGCTTCTGGGAGTGATGTTGAATAGATTAGAGTAGGAACTTGTTATTTAACTGACTTAAATCTCACCAAATGACTACAATGCAGGAAAGGTGAATTTATAAATCAACAGGCATAAGACTATTCCATAGAAACTAATGAGTTGGAAAAAATAGCCTAGAACAAAGAGAACTGCTATGTTGAGAGTGGCTGCATTACTTTCCACAGAATAATGATCATAGATGAACATCATTTGGGGTTATGATGAAGGTACTTTCAGTTAAGCATGGCCCTACAGAGACAGAGCAATATCCTTGAGATAGTTGTTCTTTAAGGGCAGAGCACCTTAGTGATTTTTGTAACAGAAGGACCTTGAAAAACATTTTAAGTAGTAGAGGATAGGCATCAAAATGAGAAGCCAAAATCTTGAATGAAAGTATTAAATTCTAGCTTTTCTACTTCATGGCTATGAAATCTTGGGTAAAAGGTAACCACTTCAAATATTTGTTTCCTTGTCTTTATAATAATAATATGTACAATATTGTATATAAAACATTTGGTACATAGTAGGTTTTCACAGTGATTATTCATTTTGCATGCAATAAACTGGTAAAATAAGCAAGCAAATTTACAGATATATGAATATGCAAATTCACTGTTACTCAGTTATAACTGTTTCTTCCTTACTATTTGTATCACTATTGGTAATTTCTGCCTATGTACTTTCAGCTTTGGCTTTTTAACAATTAGTAGATCAAGAATGACCACAGCAGCAGCATATATTGCTTGCATTCAGGTTTATATAGCAACCCAAGTTTTTATGGTGCTAAAATATTTTGAAATCCATAATATAAGAGATCTGCAACAAATTCATAAAAGTATGTATTATTTAAAACTATGCTTAGATTTTCAAAATTTTTTTGCAACAAAATAAACTTGTTTTTTAATTTCACTTTTCCACAAACTTTTTTATGTCCCTTAATATTGTTGACTATGTGATATTTCTGTGAATGGATTTCAGGAATCATGGACAAATCTCACAAGTTTCCAATCTTATCCTGGAGTTTGAAATGCTTTTGCAAGAGTACTAATATTCCCTGGCCCTATTAAAGACAAGGCTTAGATACCAGACCCTTCTGGAGAAATACTGTTTGTATTCTTTCCTCCACATTTGTCACACTATCAATCCCTTTGCTCACCATCTAGGAAAAATTAATCCCTTTTTTTTTTCTTTTTTTAGAGTGAACTGTCTATTTAAGTAAAGAATGATTTGTGAATCAGACGGTCCTCAAAACTGAAAGATAGCTAGAGAACTCTGCTTTAGCAAGATGAACAGTGGGCTTTTATAGTCTAAACACAGTACCAAAAAAAGTTGATCAAGAATGATAAAAGGGAAAAACATGAAGAGAAGCATTAAGAATAGAAATATTAGCAATGAAAAAGACAAAATTAGATGTCAGTGGAAATCAAAATACTAAAAGACAGTAGTTTCTTTGTTTTGACAGATAACAAAGATTTATTATGTTGATGCATCTCATTGTATGAATGATTCTGTACCCTTTCTTTTTTTAAAGAAACCTTTTATTTAATGAGTATAAATTTCATGAATACATTTTTAGGAATACAGTGATTCCTCCCACCCCCACTGCTTCTCCACTCCCTCCTCCCTCTCCCATTCCCAGTCCCATTATCCATTAAAATTCATTTTCAATTAACTTCATACACAGACGACCAACTCTATACTAAGTAAATATTTCAACTATTCGCACACAAACACACACACATCCACACACAATATAAAAAACTGTTTGAGAACAAGTTTCACATTTGAATCTCATAGTATGACTCATTTAGGGAGTGAATGTATGGGGAGTGAGTGCACAGTGACTCCTGCTGTTAATTGAACAATTAACACTGTTATATATGACATCAGTGATCACCCAAGGTCTTGCCATGTGTTGCCCAGGCTATGGAAGCATTTTGAATCCACAGTCTCTGTCAGTATTTAAGAAAGTCAATAGGCAAAGTGAAAGTTCTCTCCTCCCTTCAGAGAAAAGTACAACCTTCTTTGATGGACTCTTCTTTTCACTGGGGTCTCATTCTCGGAGATCCTTCATGTATGGCATTTTTTTTTTTTTTTGCCCCAGTATCTTGGCTTTCCATAGCTGAAATGTTCTCATGCACTTTTCAGCCAGACCAGAATGTTTTAAGGACTGATTCTTAGGTCAGAGTGTAATTTAAAGCTATTGGTAGTCTATAAGTCTGCTATGTAGACTGCTTCCCAAGTTGGGACATTCTCTCCTTTTTATTTCTGTCTTTTATTATTATCTTTCATTATTATAAGACACTTGATCTTATTTATATGACCACTTTAACACTCAATTCTATCTATATAGTCACTTTAACACTTAATATGATCACTTTAACACTTCAGATGGCATTTTTACCACTCAGCTTAATGGGATTTGGGGTGCCATGAATCCTTTTTCTTTTTATGAAGTTTTGCCATATTGCTTACTTTTACCATAATTTGTGAAAACCAAGATCATTTTGTTGTAATTTGCATACATCTGTCAAACGTGTTAAATATGAAAAAAAGGCCAGCACCATGACTCACTTGGCTAATCCTCCACCTGCGGCGCCGGCACCCCGGGGTTCTAGTCCGGGTTGGGGCTCCGGATTCTGTCCTGGTTGCTCCTCTTCCATTCCAGCTCTCTGTTGTGGCCTGGGAAGGCAGTGGAAGATGGCCCAAATGCTTGGGCCCTGCACCCACATGGGAGACCAGGAAGAAGCACCTGGCTCCTGGCTTCGGGTTGGCACAGCACGCAGGTCGCAGCATGTCAGCGGTAGCGGCCATTTGGGGGGTGAACCAACGGAAAAGGAAGGCCTTTCTCTCTGTCTCTTTCTCTCTCACTGTCTAACTCTGCCTGTCAAAAAAAAGTGAAAAAAAATGAAATCAGTGAAATTTGATAAATCCCAAACCATCCTGCAAAATCCTTGAAGTCAGATATCATATTCAAAGAATCTGGCAAAATCTGAGTTCACTGGGAATAAGTAGCCAATTTCAGAAATTTTTCTATGGGCTTATTTAGCTATCTGGAATTAGAAATTGATGGAGAAGTTGTGAATATAAGGTGAATACCTGCTGAGCCCCAAGAGAAGATGAAATTAATCAGGGTATGGAGACAGCCTTAACAGGAGACAAGTGTCACCAATAAATAGTTCTCATGACCCCTTTTATTCCTAAGTACACGATTACAACTTAATATTGTAACATTTTCTATATAAATTCTTTCCATACCACCGCAAAGAACATGTTGGAATATATTATACTTGAAAATGTGATTTTACATGGAAGAATCCCAGTGCATTTAAGAGTTAAATGCAAGGAAACATGTGTTCATGCCAATGAATTCATTTTGTAAGTAGATGTTTATACTAAATTATAAGTAATTATAGAATCATTATGTAAATTATTAAGTGACAGTGAGTTAATATGGAATATATTTATAGGAAGCAAGTGATTGCTGTTGAGCTTTTTATAATACCAATATTAATTGCCAAAGGTTGTGTTAGAGTTTGGAAAAAAAAGATTTACTAACCCATACCTGAGGTTATCCAGAGCAAGTGAGAAATGTCAATCTGCAAGTCATTTGTGTTAGATGGATGATATTTTCCTTTGTTGTTAACCTTTTCTAATAGGCATATTAGTTAGTTCAGCTTAGCTTGTTTTTCATGATCCCATGCTGGTGTCTAGTGGTGACTGTGTCTTCTGGCAGGATTCTGGCAGAGACTATCAGCCATTATATTAAACGGTCCCTCCAGGGCCTCGAGTGACCTTTTCCCAAGTATGAAAATGAAGACCACAATTATCCATTTATGAGTCTCTGGCAGTTCTCATTAATCTATCATTTCTGAAAGTTCAATAATATTTGTTTCATGATCACTTTTGCAGGTAGTATTAGTATTCTGGGATATAATGACTATGGGTTTGAATACTTGTATTCTTTTAAGGCAAAATGTTTCTTTAGCCCATTAAAATAAATTTTTCCCTACCAATTTAAAGTCCTTAACCTGGCATTTGAGACCTTTATACTCCTCATAACTCATAGTGATGCATCTTATTTTTAGCTATAATTTCTAAGTCTAAAGGGATTTCTCCTAAGGAGATGCATTATAGTTTACTCCACTACTGAACACTTTTGGATAAAGCCCTCCCGAAACTTTCCAGAATCAAGAGTAAAGGTCTAGAAGGGTGGAAATGCTCCATTACCCCAAGGAAAGGTTGCATTTGGCTTTGTAGCATGTTTTACTTAAGTATAAGCATGTGAGATAGCAAAGAGGAAATGTTAAGGAACTATAGCATAACTTCCATACATCTAGATTGTTCCCTGTTCCCCCACCCCTGGGCCAGATCTGGGTTTCTGCACTACTGTCCTGAGCAATGACACTAATGATGTATTTGAAAGGTGAATAGTGGTCAGTTAACTGGGATATCAGGGGGCTCTGTCTCAAGCAGGTGAAACTGCCTGTGTGAACAATGGGGAACCTCCTGTGTGGATGCCAGTTGACATTGATAACTTTAAAAAGTTATATTAGTCTAGTCAGGCTGCTTCAGAAAAATACTCCATGAAGGGCAGCCTAAAGGACAGAAATTGATTTTCTCAGTTCTGAAGTCTAGAATCTGAGATCAGGGTGTCACTATGGTGGGATCCTGGTGAAGACTCTCTTCTTGGCTTTCAGATGGCTGCCTTGTTCCTCACACAACAGAGAGTCAGAGAGAGAAAGCAAACTCTTCTCTGTCTCTTCTTTTTTTTTTCTTCTTTTTTTCTCTGTCTCTTCTACGTAGAGCATTACTCTCATCAGGACACCCCCAACTAATGATCTCATCAAACCCTGATGGCCTTCTAAATGTCCCATCTTGAAGCACTGTCCTATTAATGGTTAAAGCTCCAACATACAAACTTTGCAGACACCAGCATTCACTTCATCCAAATATCAGAAAGCCTGGTACTGAGAGAAAAGGGAGACAGATATGAGAAGAAACCAAAGACCTGGTGAGACTGATGAAGCGTTTTTTAAAGCATGATCCTGACAGCTCAGCAACTAGAAAGGAAAGGTACTTCAAGATTCTGAAGGACTGTATGTAAAGTGCCAATGAATTTCAGTTTTATCCAAAACTTGTTCTAAGCATTAAGCTCCCATGCATAGTACTATTGTATCTCAACTATTACTCTTGCAGTAGCATAAAGGATGGGTAAAGGCGAGAGAGGTGGAGGCAGGAGGATACTCAGGGCAAGAATGATCTTTAGGGAACAAATTTAATTGAAGAAAGAGCTCAGGGGATTGCACTGTGACATGAGAGAAATGATGAGTCTTTGACACATGGAGCTGTAGGAGGTTCTGTACACCCAAAGAAAATGGTTGTAGTTCTTAGCCTGACAAAATGCTGAAAATAAATCATCGGAAAAATAAGAATAGGGCTGTATTGTTTTTGCTAAATTCCATCTGTTATTTGTGTAACATTTTAATTTTGTCACTCAAATTCTTAGGCCTGAGATTGGCTGAGTCTGCATATGTGTAAACACATAAACCACAGGCCAACTGTACATATATATATATATAAATACACACACACACACACATATGCATGGGAATAGATGCACATGCACATACATACATACACACATACACACCTTAAAGGCCTGTGTGAGCATAAAAGGCATCAGAGCCTTGGTTGAGTCAAATGACACAAGTGCTCACAGGTACCACAAACAGTATAATGAAAGATGTTAATGAAGGGGAGATGCCCAGAGCTCAGTTCTGGAGAGTTTTCTCAGTGCCCAGAATGAAACATCAGCAAGTTAGGAAAGTGTCTAGACATGGAGTGCTAGCTGCACTGCAATGGATAAAGTCTTTAAATGGGGTGGAATTGTCAGGCGCCTTTCTTTTTGATGTTGGGTTTATAGAGAGGAGTGGACCTAGTCTAAAGCACAGGGCGTATCAGACCATGGTAGCAATTTGCCATGTTTGTCAGGAATAAATGAATTTCTATGGCAGTGATTCTCTAAGTGTGGTTTCCAAACCAGCACATCAGCCTCACCTGGGAACTTGGTAGGAATAAAATCAACTGGTCTCTCCCCATGTCTACTAGGGAGGTGGGGCATGGGTTTCTATTTTAACAAATCCTCCTGATCTCAAGCAATGTGGTCCTCTGTGTATGTCTGTAGGCAGGCTATGTTGAAAGGGGCAAAGGGATCAGAGGTTGGGAAGAGATAGATTTTGTTTTAGGCAAAATTTATCTCTTATAGAGGTAGGTAAATCCAGTTCCCTTTTGACCTCATGAGGGGTGAATGAGGATATAATAAGAATCTCAGTTCACTGATTTTTTTTAAAGCAGAGTTGAGGGAGAGACACAAATACACATAGAGAGAATCTTCCATCTTCTTGTTCATTCTGCAAATGGATGCAAAGGCCAGGGTTGGGCTAGGTCAAACATAGAAGCTTCATCTGAGTATCCCACCTGGGTTCGGGGGCCCAAGTGCTTGGGTCAATCTATTTGCTGCTTTACCAGGTGCATTAGCAGGGAGGTGGATCAGAAATTGAGCAGCTGGGATTTGAACCGGTGCCCACATGTGATGCTGGTGACACAGGCTGAAACTATGCCACAATGCCAGCCCTGACAATGATTTTTTTTTTAAATTGTTTTTCATTCATTGATTATTTTATTTATTTGAAGGGGGTAGAGAAATGGAAATATCTTCGAGGTTCATCTTCATTCCCCAAATGCCTGCCTGCACAACTAGAAGTGGGGCAGGCTGAAGCCAGAAGACAGGAATTCCATGTGAGTCTCCCATGAGGGTTACAGGTTCCCAGATATTTGAGCCATTACCTGCTGCCTCCTTGGGTGCACATTAGCACAAATCTGGAGTCAGAAGCAGAACCAAGACTCTATAATCCAAATATTCCAATACCTGATGCAGGTGTCCCAGGCACATCTTAACTGCTATGCCAAATACTTGCCAGTAATAAGATTAGCAAACTGACAGGATGAATTATCTTCCTTATGAAACTGTCAAAATAGCATCTAATTTGTTATTTCCCCCTCTATCCTATTCCTAATTCAAACCCTGATAAATTAAATAATAAAAACCCTGCTACATCTGTATAGATGGAACTCAGCTCAAATACCTGTGATTTGCATAGTCATTTTGAATGTTGAGGCCATGAATTTTTTAGGGGAAGGGGATACCTTTCAAGTCTTCTCAGCCAGGGAAACCCAACAGCTCCTAACTTGTGCTTCCTAGCCTTTCTGAAGCTGTTTAAATAGTTCATGGGTGTTAAGTAAGATTTTTTGAAGTACTATTTGAATTATATTAACTTACAATATTTTCTTTTGGCTCACAAAGATTCAATTTTAAAAATGGTGCTTGATGATTAGCATGATTGGTGTCCTCATTAATAATCTGAGCCCCTAACTTCTGTGTTCTGGTTACCTCTGTGCTCTGCTGTTTACAAGCTGGTCACAAGGAGCTCTTGCAAGTCATTGCATAATAATCAATTTGTTTTGCTTTGCTTCTAGATTCATTAAATTGTCTTGGAGGGTGCCCATTAAGCATGCATTTCTCATCAACTAAGTGGTTCAGAATGAGAGCCTTTGAACACTTCTAATTAGCTGTGTAAAGTTTAGAACAAAGTTAACAAGGACCCCAAAGACTGTTGTTTGGAATTTGAGGCCACAGATTGCTAGTTGCCAAGTTATGCAAAATCATGAATGCATTTTTTCTTCCCTGAAGATCTCTTTGAAAAACCAGGATGAAAGGGAGTGCATTATTTACAGTAGTTGTCACATTTGTGGCTAATAATTGTTATTTAGGTTAACCTGCTTGTATAATACATGCGTTGCTTCACCCTGAGAGGACAAAGTTTTGTAAGCTCTGTAGGTGTTTTCAGAGACTTGAGCCAAAGAGGTCTAACATCTAAGAAAGATTGTTATAGTACTGCAAAGTGGAAAGCTTCTTATTTCCCTTTGAAGAAAGCAACATTAAAATTAACTCTTACCTAGGTACAGGAGTGGAAGAATCTTATCATGACCACCTGCAAAGTGTCTGAGGGAGATCTCTCTGTAACTCTTTCAAATAAATAAAATAAATCTTTAAAAAAATCTGCTATGATGATTTAAATGAGCAGCCAAGGTTGAGAGCCACAGTCACCACTCTCGGGTCCCTGAAGAGGGCCTATTTGGGAGAAAGGGATGCTCATCCCCATTGCTACTCATGAATGAATTAACTGCTTCTCTCAATTTGTTTTCAGAGTAATAACACAGATTATCCAAAAGTCATTGTTTGTTTTTGGTAGCTTTATTAAACCTTTTTTAAAGCACCAGTTGAACTTTACGTAAACAAATATTAAAATTAGTTTGCCTTTAAACTAATTCAATAAGCATTCATTAACTAAACACATAAAAGAAACTTTCCAGGTTTAGAGGCTACTGATCTTGAAATATGCATTCAAAATAAAGAGCAGTTATGGTAGGGGCATTTGGCACAGGGGTTAAGGTGCTGTTTTGGGACACCTGTATCCTGTGTTAGAGTGACTGAGTTCAAGGCCTATATTGGTTTCTAATTCCAGCTTCCTGCTAATGTGCACTCTTGGAGGCAGCAAGTGATGGAACAACTGCTTGGATCCCTTACATACATGTGGGAAACATGGATTGATTTTTCAGTTCCTGGCTTTGGCCTGAAACAGCCCCAGCCCTCACTGGCATTTGGGAGAGTGAACCAGCAGATGGAAGATCTCTGTCTATGTCTCCCTACATTTCAAATAAAACACATAAATATTTTTGAACTATATAGAGAGCAGATAGGTAGCTGAGAGTCAATTCTAAGATGTATTTTGAGCTCTATAGATTTTCCTTAGTGATTTCATTCCTAGGGAGTTAATGTGGAAGAACCATTGCTGAAACAGGTTCATTAGACAGAAACCAGACCATGGCATATTAAAAGGCCTCATCAACTTACAGTTGTGGCCCAGATACTATTTTCTACTATACATCAAGTGGAATCCTTATACCTTGGTAAACCTAGAGAGTTTCCCCTGTGGACATAGTGAACCAAGTCACTTGCATCAGTTTTTTGCATACTGTAAATATATAAAAACATCTTTGGTTTGAGTTAGCTGTAACTGATAGCTAGAATATTTTGCTTGGCAAAATTAGTGTTTGAAAACTTTAAATTAGTGGAATTCTCTGTGTTGGGGCACTATGAAACAAGGGTCACAGGAGTTGATTTGGTACTCTTCTAATTGCTTGGGTTAAAGTAGGCTTCTGGGAAACAGGCGTCCCAACATCTTTTTCTCTTAGCAGGGCAAACTAAGCAACATTTCACACTGTATTTCCTATGTACAACTAGCAAATGAATCTCTTAAAACCACAAATTAATTAGTGCATAAACGTCTGATGCCATGTTTTATTATCTTATATATTTAGATATTACTAGGTTATAAGTTCCATGTAAAGAAGGCTCACTTATAGTTCTCTTATTCTTCCCTCATTACGCACTGTACAATATTAGACATTTATCATTATTACTAAATATGTGTAGAGGGGCAGATGATGTTAGTTGCATATATGGATGTGTGTGTATGTGTGTATTGGAATCCTAGCACAACCACACAAAAACAGAAGGTCTTTAAAAGGCTCACGGAAGATGTGCACTATAAAAAAAGTATGGATTTTACAAAATTTTGCCCCCAAATAACTCTGTAATTTCATTTTCCATGAGCTTTTAGAAGTACCCTAATATAACATATGCGTACATCTATATCTATATCCTTATGGGAGGAATTTAGAGGAAGAATTGTGGGACATTCTCAGCACTTTATAAATGTGAGCAATGCCCTGAGCACATCCCTGAAGGCAGAAATAGGACTCGTTTGAACAAATAGCATGCGTAGCAGGGTATAGATGTTGTAACTGAATCAGATGCCCTAACTTCACATCCTGACTGCCAGATGGGAGATGAGTGCCCTGAACTAACATCTGGTAATGAATATTAAATAAAGAATGAAAACAAAAGTTAGCAAAGGCATTTTTTTCCTGCTTGCTTTAGGCCTTGGTTCAAACTAATTTCATTGTGTCTTCTATTGCTTCTTATGATGTAGGATTTTACTTTCTGGGGAATTGCAGACTCTCTAGAAGAGCATATTAAACGATTATTCTTATCACTAAAGGCTGTTCTTTGACAGGTGCACTTGGAGACTAAAGAGAAACACCTTTCCCTGGAGGAAATGGGAAATAAGGGGAAAGAATACAAGATATAATTCTAATGTGGTACAGTCCAGCTACTCTAGGAAAAGGTGATGAATAATTCAGGAGAAAATAAAGTGCAAGTTTGGAACCTTGTGTGAGCATACTAGCAATCTTGGAAAGAGATAAGTAGGCTTAGAGAAGAATTTAGCCAGATCATTGATTGTTGGCTTTGAAATCAGTATTATTCTGTCTGAGTAGTTGGCCTGATTCCAGCCTAGCTTGGGGAATGGCTAAGAGCATGCAGACAAGAACACAAGGGCAGGGACAGGGACCCAGAGCACCACAAGGCACAATCCTTTTTCGTGCAATGGTAGGGATCTCTGATTTCTGTCTATCTCTTAGTTATGGTGGCTTGAGGGTACTTCAAAAAGTTTGTGGAAAAATTGTATTAAACGATAATTTTATTCCTCTACAAAACCTTTGAAATCCAAGCATATAAGGGGTATTCAAAAAGTTTATGAAAAATGTGTGTTAGGAAAAACTTACATGTGGATTGCAAAAATTTTTCCACCAAAAATAAACTTACCATTTTCTTTTATTATTCCATGAACTTTCTGCCATCCCTTTATATTTCTATCAGAGATTTCAGACATCCTTTTGTAACATCATATCCTGAACTCCTGGGGTTGTCTTAACCTGACAGATAAATAAAATAAAATGACCACAAATCTCCAGCACCAGAATTGTGCTCTACTCCATCAGATAGTGCTTTGAACTTCTGCTTCCTGGTTCCTGCTTGCCGTTCTAAGTTTAATGGTTTTTATTTTAGCAGGGCACTGAAGGGGAAAGCCATGCCTACCAGAGAGATGCGAGTAGTTTCCACCAAATTTCTTCTATTCAGCTGTATTGCATCTTATTCTCTCTTACCCTATCCCAGCCAGAACTACCCCATCTCTACCCAAGACATAACACTGCAATGTTTCCACCCTTCATCTTTCTCCTCTAACTCAGTGCCCTGTAAGAATCTCAGGGCATTTCCAGTCTCCTGTGTTCTCCACTGGGGTCAGTTTGTAACATCCTCTTGTGCTAGAAGCCTTTGTTTTTTAATTAAACTTGTTTCTAAGATTGAAGTTGTGGTAGAGATCTTCCTAAGGTCAGACAGAAAAAAAATGAAACTTGCCTTGGAAATGGAATGTGGTCATTATCTGTTTGCATATAAATGTTTCAACCACAGTTATTATCTGCTTATATGTAACCATTTCAAGATCTGCTTGCTAGTACAGAGCAATGGTGCTAACCCTTGCCAGATAGTGTATGGTTCAGTGTGTGAAAAGAAAAAAAGAAACCTTTATCATTAACTATTTATGCATGTCCAGTATTGTATCAATTCCTGTGGCCCCTAATAAAATGCATGCACATAACCATATAAGGGATACAAAGTGGCTAATATCATATATAAGGAAATATTGCTCTTTGTTCAGGGCCCAAGCTTTTGGATAAGAAATTCCATCTGGGACTTGAGCTGGCATAAATGATAAAAGACTACTTCCTGTTAAAAGTCCTTGGTGTCTTGTCTCTGTACAGGAATCCCACTATACTGTCTTCCTGAACAGATTGGAAACATGAAACTGGCCAGAGACTCAGTGACTCAAACAGTTTAATGTCTGGAAGACTTACTGGCTGTCTTCCTGGAGTCTAGTCTCTTTGATCCAATTTGGAAAAGTCACCTCAGGTGCCCTTCCTGGGGTGTATTTAGAAGTCACAGTCACTCAAATTCAAACGTCAGCCACCATGAAATGGGCTACTTGGACAGAATTTTTCTTCTAGAGCACCACCAAAATGGTATGCTTCTGAAACAAATTTAAGGTGACCTGTGAACACTTTGAAACTCTTTTGCGTGATCGTTTTCTGTATGGAATATGTTCTTTAAAGTTCGGGAGAGGAGGTTATATATTCTGGATTGAGCATAGAAATTGTCATGTTATGTCAAATTGTAGAGAGAGGGAGAGGGAGTGGGAGAGGTAAGGGGGAGAGGACTGAAAGAGGGAGAGGAAGAGGGAGATGGAGAGGGACAGTTCAAATTTAAAGAGCTGGGGCCGGTGCCATGGCTCACTTGGTTAATCCTCTGCCTGCGGCGCCAGCATCCCATATGTGCGCCGGGTTCTAGTCCTGGTTGCTGCTCTTCCAGTCCATCTCTCTGCTGTGGCCCAGAAAGGCAGTGGAGGATGGCCCAAGGGCGTGGGCACCTGTACCCGTGTTGGAGACCAGGAAGAAGCACCTGGCTCCTGGCTTCAGATTGGCGCAGTGCTCCGTCCGTAGCGGCCATTTAGGGGGTGAACCAACGGAAGGAAGACCTTTCTCTCTGTCTCTCTCTCTCACTGTCTAACTCTGTCTGTCAAATAAATTAAAAAAAAAGAAAGAAAAACAAATTTAAAGAGCCAACAAAAGTAAATGTGGTATGCTTTGTGTCTTTGAGGAGTGTGTGTATAGAAAGTTCTTTTTTATATTGCTATAGTTTGTTGTTACAAATGTTGTCTTGCTGTGAGCGTTTAAGAGGCTGGGTACTTTCTGGCTCCATTTTTGACTTCAGCTTCCTGCTAATGTATACCCTGTGAGGCAGCAGGTGGTTGCTCCACTAGTTAAATCCCTGCCACCCATGTGACACCTGGGTGAAGTTGTTCACTAATAGCTCATTTCTTTTCTTTTTTTTTTTTTTTTTTAAGATTTATTTATTTGAAAGTCAGAGAGAGAAGGAAAGGCAAACAGAGAGAGAGGTCTTCCATCCACTGGTTCACACCCCAGTTGTTTGCAACAGCCAGAGCTGTGCCGATCCGAAGCCAGAAGCCAGGAGCATCTTCTGGCTCTGGGTCTCCCACACGGATGCAGGGACCCAAGGACTTGGGCCATCTTCCACCACTTTCCCAGGCCATAGCAGAAAGCTGGATTGGAAGTGGAGCAGCCGGGACTTGAACTGGCACCCATATGGGATGCTGGCACTGCAGGCATCGGCTTAACCCACTATGCCACAGTGCTGGCCCTAATTGCTCATTTTTAACTTGGATTTTGATGTTTGGTGAATATAATAATGTTACAGATAACAATGAGCTTCTCTGGCTTATCAACATGAAACCACTGAATTCACAGACTAGCCAAAATACTGCATATTTGCAACCTAAGAAAATCTCTAATGTTGGTTTTTTGAAACAGTTATTTTAATTAAAAGGAAATTAGGAAGTAGAAGTAGACTATTAAAAATGTGAAAGGACTTGGGATTGTGTTGTGTGTCTGCAGGTTAAGCCACCGTCTGCAGCACTGTGATCCCATATGAGAGCCAGATCATGTCCTGGCTGCTCCACTTCTGTTCCAATCCCCCACTAATGCAACTGAGGAAGCATCAGAGAATGGTCCAAGTGCTTGGGACACTGAACCCATGTAGGAGAGAGATTCAGAAGAAGCTCCTGGCCCCTGGCCCCTGGCTTCAACCTGGCCCAACTCAGGCCATTGCAGCATTTGGGATGTGAACCAGCAGATGGAAATCCTCTCTCTCTCTCTGTCTCTATCTCTCTCTGTCTCTCTGTATCTTCCCTGTCCTATCTCTCTCTCTCTCTGTAACTCTGCCTTCCAAGTAAATAAATAAAATCATTTTTAAAAATGTTAAAGGACTTAGCAAGATCTTCAATGACCTTAGAGGTCAAAGAAACTTTTATAATTATTGTGGTTACTATAACTTTCCCTTCATTTCCATTTAAAAATATTTTCATTTATTCCCTTTGAAAGGCAGAGAGAGACACACACGCACCTAGAAAAGTGAGATAGACTGATAGAAAAAGAAAGATCGCTTGTCCACTGATTTACTCCCCAAATGCTTACAAAAGCTGGAGCTCAGCCAAGCAAAGCCAGGAGCCAGGAACTGCACCCAGGTGCTGCATTAGTGGCAGGGACTCTAGTAGAGCCACCACCTGCTGCCTCTCAGAGTGTGCATTAGCACGAAGCTGGAGTCAAAAGTGGAGCTGGGACTTCAAACCCAGGCCCTCTTACACAGTATGTGGACATTCCAAGTAGAGTTTTAGGTACTGCCCATAAATTTCCCTTTTCATTGGTTTGAGTATTTCTGTACGTCTAAGTTTATTTTTATAAAATGTAAGACGATTCCTTGTTTTGGTTTTCATTCATAGATAAAATGGAAGATTTCAGGAAGAGAGAAAGAGATTGAATAGGAAAAGAAATTTTCTGTAGTAACTCCAGAGTTAAAAAAAAAAACTATAAAAGAACAATGAGATAGTTTATATGGGTTGTTGAGAGGAAAGTAAAATCTAATTTTACTATACAAGCAGGTATTGCTTTGCATAGATCTGATATGCATTGATTTCAGTTACCACAAATGTTTAAATAAACCTAGTTCCCAAAATACAGTTCAAGTTTTGGTTACCACCACCTATTAACTGTAATAAACTGCATAAAGTACTAACTTTCCTAGCAGCTCTTCAAAGAAGAATCACTGTGTAACAGATGACCATCATGATCAGTGCCCAATTACCCCACTTGTTTCAAACTTTGTGGTGATTGGTCACTGCACATCTATTATTCCATTCATGCACAGATAGCAAATCATGTAGTTGTATTGTGTCCTTGTCTTTCTGTGATGAATCCAGGTACCACTTTACAAAATTGAGCAATCAAAAGAGGGAGGTGGTCAACAAAGATAGAAATGCAGTAGAGAAAGAAGAAAGTGGTAATGCCTGTAGAGAAATTCAACTTGAACATAAATGGGATTTTAGAGCAAAGAACTGACCTTGAGGGTAGTGATGCTGTTATCGTTTAAAAATTTCCGTATATGAGCCAGAAAAATTGAGTGAAGGCAGACTTATTGACATAAAGTGGTTGTGATGAAAAGTATGAAGATGTCCTAGTGGAAGTGATGCCAGGAAAATATTTCACATTAAAGGAACTCTTGGAGATTTTGATAATATTGAAAGATCAAAGGGTAAAATGCTGGATGTTTAGGCAGGAATATGACAATTTGCCAAGACATAGAAAAAAAGTTAGCTCTATATTATAAGTTTCACAAGGAGAAGACGGGAAGTACTGTTCAAAGCACTCCTGGTAAGTTTCACAAAAAATGAAATGCCTTAATTCTTATTGTATCTAATGTTTTAAATGATAATGCATTAAGTAAATAGTACTTTGAGTATCCTTTTTTTATCACTCTGTACATTTCTAACTGGCAATAATAGGGTTGTTAATATTTTGATTAAAATTTTGAAGTCACAGAACAATGAGAATTTTCCCTCTTGATCATTAAAGGTTTCTTTGCACAACATGATTTTTAACAATCATTTTTATGGTCCTAAGCTACCACACAAAGTAAGGGCTGTGTGTATTCCTATTTAAAGGAAAGATACACTGAACTGTTCTTGAATTATGATATTATAACATGTAATAATATTGGTTGAAGGAAGCTTAATTGGTAGTCTTGAGTAATCTGGGAACACATGAATACAGTACATGTGCAATTTAGTATGCTGGAATTTGACTTTAGCCTGGACCAATAGAAATGCCATTCTACTTTAAACCATGTTCTTAATAGCTTGGGATCATAGACATTATGTGATACCGATGTCGAAGGTGCTAACTTAACCCACTGCACCACAATGCTGTCCTCCACTTTTCATTATTTTAAGTAAGATACACAAGAGGAGAATCAATGGAAAAGAGATGGCTTATTTCAGTTTAAAGTGGAGGCTACAGGATCAGGTGGCACATAGTCCAGAATATCATGGAGGGTGTTTATGGCAGGTGCACTGGCAAAGATCACCTGTAAGTCAAGAAGTACAGAGAGAACCTAAGGTGAACTTGAACAGAAAATACACAAACCTCTCATGAGAACCACCATCCATGGGCATGTCCCCAGTGACCCAAGGAACTCCCACCAGCTTCACATCTCAGAGGCCATGATTAGATCAAAACTCCAACCTTAATCAATTAGCCATTTGCATTGAAACATCAGAGTGTAAACAGATGCATTTGTTTTGGGATGAAAAATCCCACTGAACCTGTAAAACTCTAGATGTTCGTTGATGTTAAATCATGATCTTTTCAAGGTGATTTCTTAAAAAGTATTTAAGGTGTCCCACTAGATAAATACCTGCTTAAGACTATTTTATTTACCAACTAATTACTGAGGCTTTGCTTTTTGTGCTTGCTTGCGTATTTATTAAGTGTAGCTTAATATTTGATTGTTATATTTCTCTTAACTGATCATTCTTTTTCTTTTTACCAGAGGCAAGTAGATTGACAAGGAAGAATTATTTGTGAATCTACTTAGCATGAAATTATTACCCTTATTTTTCCTCTTTGGGATTTAAGTAATTTGAAGTTTATAGAGACACGAATAAGTGTTAGTTTTACAGTTTTGGAGTTTGATTTTTTGAAATTCAGTACCAGATCACATGATGTTTTGTCATGAATCCAACAATTCAATTCAACTAGCACATATCGTATTACCCTGCTTTATTCTTTACTGTGTGCATATCCATCTAAAATTGAATGACTTATAAAGCAATTTACATGCTATATTTGGTTCTGCTTAGTATCTAAGGTCCAGTCTTAACTGTCTTGTTCACTTGAAGGTAGGTGAATGCCTAGAGCAAAGTAAGACAATCAAACAGTCATTGAATTATTAAACAGTGTAAGTAAATATAAATAATGTAATCACAGGGCCAGCATTGTGGTACAACAGGTTAAGCCTTTGCTTGCCACATGGGCATCCCATGTAAGAGTGCCAGTTCAAATCTCAGTTACTAGGCTTGCAATCCAGGTTCCTGCTAATGTGACTGTGAATGTGGCATAAAATGGTGCAAGTACTTTGGCCCCTGTCATTCATATGGAAGACACGGATGTAGTTCCTGGCTCCTGCCTTCGGTCTGACCCAGCCCTGGCTGTTGTAGCCATTTGGGGAATAAACCAGTGGATGAAAATATTTCTCTCTCTCTGTCTCTCTCTCTTTCTCTCTCTCCCCCTTCTCTCTAGCCCTCTCTGTTGCTCTGCTTTTCAAAAAAAAGAAAAAAAACAACAAATATATCTTTAAAATATTACAATGGAACAGAAAAAATGAACAAAGTAATTATAATCTGGGGAATACAACAGGTAGACAGGTGTTGGGGGTACTACAGTTGGGGGTACTACAATTCAAGACACAGTTCTTGAATTGAAGAAGCCCCAGTCTAATTGGGGCCTGCTCTGTGACATGGTGGGTAAAGCCGCTTCCTGCGACACCAGCATCCCACACACACACAGGTTTGAATCTTGGCTGCTTTGCTTCTGATTGAGCCTCCTGACAACGTACCTGGGAACACAGTGGGAAATGACTCAAGTGCTTGTGCTCTGCACCTAAGTGGGAGACCCAGATGAAGCTCCTGGCTGCTCGTTTCTGTCTGGCCCAGCCCTGGCTGTTAACGTCCATTTGGGAAGTGAACCAGACGATGAAAAATCTCTTTCTCTCTCTCTTTCTGTAATTCTGCCTTTCAAATAATTAAAATAAATCTTTAAAAAAGAAGAAATAGATTACAATGCTATATGCAGGCAAAACAGAGCAGCATGTTAAAGCAACAAGGAAAGAACAATGGGGAGAATCATTCACTTTCTCTTGGGGAGAGGATAGTTTACATCAGGTCTGAAGTTGGTTTTGAGGGAGTAGGAAAGGCTAAGGCAGAAGGAAAGTGGAAAAGTGACTCCCCAAAGAGGGAGCAGCAAAGGCAAAGGCAGAATCACAGAAGAAGACATTTCCACAGAGCTATCACTGCCTGTGGTGGTGCTGGGTCCTCAATAAACTGGGAAATGGAAAGTGACAGCCCATGGAACCAAAGCAAAGCAAGTTCAGATCATGAAAGATTAGCTAATAATATCCCAGTTTCTTCTCTTTGAAAGGCTTCTTACAGAGGTGTAAGATGTGGATTTTGCAACCAGTAATTTAGATACGGAGACTAGAGGTGAAGAAAAAAAAAATCAGATTTCAGGTTATAATAGTTTAAGTGTGAAATATCCGTGTACACATCTTTCCTTAATCTGCTCTTTGTCTTGGACTGCTCTTACTTCTCTGCCTGCTCTAACTTAACCTCATCAAAGCTCAGCTGAGACTTTCCTCCTTTGCAAAACCTTCCCTCACCTCCTAGTCTGGCTAAATGACCTATCTTTCTGCTCCCACAGTGCCCTGTTCCTCACTTCCTCACTTCTTTTTTTTTTTTTTTTTTTTTTTTTGACAGGCAGAGTGGACGGTGAGAGAGAGAGACAGAGAGAAAGGTCTTCCTTTGCCATTGGTTCACCCTCCAATGGCCGCCACGGCCGGCGCGCTGCACTGATCCGAAGGCAGGAGCCAGGTACTTATCCTGGTCTCCCATGGGGTGCAGGGCCCAAGTACTTGGGCCATCCTCCACTGCACTCCCTGGCCACAGCAGAGAGCTGGCCTGGAAGAGGGGCAACCGGGACAGAATCCGGCGCCCCGACCGGGACTAGAACCCGGTGTGCTGGCGCCGCAAGGCAGATGATTAGCATAGTGAGCCTCGGTGCCAGCCTGTTCCTCACTTCTCAAAATAACCCACCTTGTGCTGCACTGTCAGTGATATTATCATGCACATTGTTTGACCATGGAGACATCTTCCAAGTTGGGGTCACTTCAGTTCCTCACTATATGTGTTCTTTTAGCACAGTCTCCAAGGGGGTACATTTCCAGAATTTTATGAGAGCTTTTCCCAGTTTCTTCAAGTTCCCTGCAATACTAATGTATATGTCTAAGAACAGTTTTACTTCAACTATCAAGAGTGGGACATATCCAGTCTTGGGCCATAGAAGGCCCATGAAATAATTTGGTCTGGCTCTGCCAAGGAAGCTGTAGGTAAGACTTGAAATTCAATAGAACTATAGCAGGCTGGATCTTAAGTTGATAATTTCATGTGACCCACAAATAATGTTAAATATATCCAAATGGCCTTGATGGACGAAAGTTTGCCAACCCCTGGGTGAAAAATCAATGGATAGACATGCTTTTTGGATGGATTTTTCTGATGTCAAAGTATCAGCAAGCTGCCTGCCACTCTTTAGCATCTGTACTCTGGATCATTCCCTTGAAATAAAGTTTTAGAAGACTCCAGCAGAACATTTTTGTTGCATGTATATATCATGTCCATGTGTACACATATGTGATTGCCTCAGTGCCAAAAATTGTACAACTCTTTTTCAGTCATCCTGGGTTGAAATCCTTCTTTAGTCAATGAACAAAATGGAAAACAGAAAGTGAAGTGAACAACACACTGCAAATATACTTACTGAAGATAGTAAAGTTGTCATTGACTGAGAGCAGATACAGGGTGGCTTGTTAAAGCGCATTGGTCTAGAATTGTGTAGCTTGTTCAGTCTCCTTAGGTTTCATTGGCTGAGAATGCATGATAGCACTCATGCATGATAACAACAAATATTAAAATGTTTCATGATAATTTACCAAATATATATTCTCTTCTTTATTTTAGAAAACAATAGAGTTTAATGGCATTAGACATTAAGCTGAGTATTTGGTATATTAGTTTTCTATTGCTATTGTAATAGACTACCACAAATTTACTGGCTTAAAACAGCACAAATTTATTATCTTTTAGTTCTAGAGGACAGAAATCCAAAATAGGTCTCACATGATTAAAACTAAGATGTCAGCATGGCTGCATTAGCTGGCCACTCTAGGGGCAAAATCCAGTTGTCTAATAATATTATTTTTTATTTCTAAATGTGCTTTCAATTGTTAGCAAATTGATCCTCTTCAAATCCAGCATTGCAACATCTTCATATCTGTAACCTGCTGCCTCTTTTGCCCCTCTCCATTTTCAAAGGCAATCGTGCTTACATTTGGCCCACCTAGATAATCCAAGATAATCTCCACTTTCAAAGCCAACTAACTAGCTTTCCTAACTCCATCTGCAACTTCAATCTCCTCCTGCCATATAACAACATATTCACAGGTACTGGGAACTAGACATGGGCATCTTTGGTGGGGGCTAGGGAGGATATCGTTCAATTCACCACATCTGGTTACTACTGATCTCTATGATAGACAATGAGTCTGATCTTCAGCTTCTTAACGCTGGTTCTTTCCCATCAGGATACCATACTTTTTGGTATCCTGAAATGGTCCGCAGGAGTTCTGAGCAGGAAGCCATACTTCAGAATATGGTGTCAGGGGAAAGGAATCATGGAAGCCATGAGGCTTTATTCGAGTCTTGGAGGATGAATGGTATTGTTTTGAAAACAGAGCAAGGATATGCACTGTTTAAGAAGGGACACCAGAGTGAGAGAGAAAATATGTAGAAGAAAGAATATAGAAGGCTTATATATAGAATTATGAGGAGATTGGCAACAGAAACTTTTTTTTGTCCCATGAACTGGGTCTTTCAGTAAAATAGCCGTATCATAGGATGTAAATGACATGTTTGATTTCATTGTTATTTTTATTTCACTCATGGTTGAACCTTAGTGCTGTTGGGGTTATGGGTGACACTAGGGAATTAAGGTTCACCCTAACTCAACAATAGAGAATTTATGAGTTGAGTCTTGGGAAAAGCAGAGTTGAGGAAAGTTTGCCAAGGACTCAGCAAGAAGTCTAAATATTGGCATTTCCAAGTTTCCACACTTTTCCAAGTTTTCAGAACATCAATAGACTAACACCTATTGCCATTTCCAAGAAGTCTGTGATAAGTGGAGCACATGTCACATAAGGTGCTGTAGAACTAATAGGAAGACCACAGCCACATATCCACATGGCTTTGTAAAGGAGAGACAGGATTATTGAGAAAACTGAGTCTGTTGGGGCCCGCATTGTGGCATGGTGGGTTAAGCTGTCACCTGTAACACTGGCAGATCATATGGACTCTGATTCAAATCCTGGGTGCTCCACTTACAATTCAACTCTCTGCTAATGCACCTGGAAAAGTAGTGATTTATTGCTCAAGTGTTTGGGCCCCTGCACCCATGTGGGAGACCTGGAAGAAGCTCCTGGCTCTTGGCTTTGGTCTGGCACAGCCCTGGCTGCTGCAGTCATTTGAGGAGTTAAGCAGTGGGTGTAAGATTTCTATCCCCTCTCTCTCTGAGATAGAACTCTGCTTTCAAATAAAATAAATCTTTAAAAAAAAAGAAAATTGAGTCTGTTAATGAAGAACTCAGTGTTACTGTAAGAAGTAGTTACTGTCTAATCACAGAAGAGTCATTTCTTCCTTTTTTTCACTCACCTTTTCAATCTTGTTATAGCACTTCTCTGAGTTTGTACTCATTCATTTCTCAGTAGCTAGAGGGACCTTTCTAAATGGTAAAGGATTATGTCATACCTCATCTTAATATTGTTCCATGCTCCCATATGCATTCATGATAAAGTCTAAATTCTTTATCAGTGCATACTTAACCTCAATCCTTAAAACAGACATCTAATCATCATCTGCTTTGGATCTTTGGTTGAACTAATCAATTTGAATGAAATTTATCCAGTAAATAAGTATTCAACACCCATTAAGTTCTTTGCTTGTTGCTCTCCAGTGCTGTACAGATGCCTATGTCTTGCTTTGTTTTCATGGTGAAGACTACTTTGTCCAGAACCATGGCTAGGGCCTGCCTGACATGGTTAGAATGTACCCTGTTTAGTGAAAAGAACATGCTCAGAGCATTAGCTCTGGAGCAACCATGATGGAGTAAACTTGCATTGAAAACTGAATTGTGCTCTTTTACCTGGGTCAGTCATATCTCTGCTTTGATTCTCCTGGCCATGTTCTCAGAGTCCAAATCTTTGAACACCTTTCCTCTCTTTAGTTTTCTTTCATGGGTCTGGAGTTTCCAAATTTTGGAAACTCAAAAGACAGTTTATATGATTTCATCCTAATCTTTTAATAATAAGAATAACTACCAATATTCATTTGGGCATTTGGGCATTACCAATCTTTCTACAGGAAAAGATTTTATTTAGAGTCCAGATTAGAAAATGATTGCTCACCTAAGTAGTGATGTGCCTTCAACTTCAAAATCGTATTTTGGTAGTGCTCTTTGTTAAACAGACAGAACTAGAAGCTAGGCCCTCCTTGGCTGATCTGACCTATATAGGCCACCCATAGAAAGAGGCATGCAGAGACTGAAGTAGTTTGAGCTCAGTAGGACAGACAGATTGATCTCTGCAATTTTTATTCTGATGGTTTATATTGGTCTCCATCTTTAAAGATTGAATATTTGTGAAATTTCTATAATCTTTCTTTGCCTACTTATTGATTTAATGCCTTAGCAACACTTCAGTAAGTGTGAGTTTCCCCAGGATCTTTGAAGATCATGGAGTAATTGGAATATGTGACAGCAGGTGGAGGGCTCAGAAGGAATTCCTTCTTCACCAAGCAAGTGCTGAATGTATTGGAAGACTGGGATCTTTCTATGGAGTATTTCTTACATTAAGACCAATCAAAGTTCTTTCTACTTTTTAAATTCTCTACATGTAAGTAAAAGTGGGAAGTCATCTTCCAACCAAAGGAGAATCACTTGAGATTTTCTGTTCATAGTTCATTGATAGTGTCTGGCAAAAGCAGAATTAGGGCTACCCCCCAGTTGGGAGAAAAATTAGTTCTTTCAGTTCTGAAGCTCTCTATAATAGGTGTCTATTTTTCCTTTGCCTATATGTGTCTTCATTCTTCTTGTAATTATAATCTTAGCAATTCTTTGCCTGCATTAATTTTGATATAAATAGTGCAGGAATGCTAAACTCCACACCCAACCCAAGCATTCTGTACATTGGCCAATGGCATGCTTGTCTCTAAACACCACTCTTCATCATTAACAAATATGTTTAGGATGTTTATTTTAATGGGTAAGTTTCACCACTAATAATCTATTGCAGAACCCCATCAGAGGGAACTGGGGTTTCTTAAATACCTGCTTTGGGACTTGCTTGCTCCAATTGGGGAAGAAAGAAGATTACAATTTCTAGAAGCCAGTGAGGGGAGGTAGGCGATATTAACATTGCTGACAACAGGCAACACTCAAATGGCCAGCCTGATTAATGTAGTATATATAACTATGGATAATGAAGACTATCTTTGGTGATGAATAATTTAGAACATTTTCTAGAACTTTGAGGTAGACTTTTGGCCTAAACCATTGAAATACGACTTTATGAGTCTTCTTTCATATACAAAAAATAGTTGATATTCTTTCTCAAAAGATGAAGAATGGGATGGGAGAGGGAGTATGATATGGGATGGTTTGTGGGTGAGAGGGTGGTTATGGGGGGAAGAACCACTATAATCCAAAAGTTGTACTTTTGAAATTTATATTTATTAAATAAAAGTTTTCTATTAAAAAAGAGAAAAAAAGAATAAAATAGAAGAAAGCATTAAAAAATAAGCTTGTTAAATCAAAGACTACTTACTGTTGAATGGTAGTTGGATGTCCTGTCTATGGCATATTTTATGGAGAACACTAGATAGCTCTGCATAAATCTAAAAAATTTTTAGTGGAAGTTGAGCATTGTCCTTTGAGATCCCTGACAAATCAGGCATGATCTGTTTATACCATTCTTCTGAATGGAATCCTTGGATTTGAGTTGTTTAGTTCCATAATGAGTTGCAGGTGCTGAGAGGAATTGCAAAGCTTTACTTAATTGCTTATCATGCAGCTAATCTGATGAGGGGGATATTAGTGCCAGCAAGATACGTATAAAGCAGCCAGCAGTTCTTAGTTTTCTTGCCCAGATTGAGCCAGGTTCCTGAGTTAAGAAGCTCACAAGATAAAAATGGTAAGAATTTCTTCTAATAAGAGTACTTGAAGTCTGGTTGACTTTCTGAATATGATGAGAATGAGAATGATATATTTCAAGGGATATAGGGACATTAAGAGAGATCTATGTAAAATTCCTGGATTACCCTCATTAGCTGTGTACCATCCTATAAGCCATTAAATTTTCCTGAGTCTCAGTTTTCCTCTTTGATAAAATGGGCATAAAACTATATAGACTTACAAATTGATGTAATCATTATGGAAAAGAATGTGGGTTTCCTCAAAAAATTAAAAAAATATAACTACCCTATGATCCAGCAATCCCCCTCTATGGTATATATTCAAAGAGGACTAAATTACTCTGTCATAGAGACATCTGCACTCCTATGTTTATTGCAGCATTATTCACAATAGCTGAGATTTTGAATGAACCTAAATGTTCATCAATTAATGAACAGTATACAATAGCATACTACTCAGCCATCAAAATGATGACACCTTGTTATTTATGACACTATTAATAGAACTGGAGGTATTTTTTAAAATGAAATAAGGCAGGCACAACAAGACACATATAAGATCAACAAGATTGATCTCACAGAAGTTGAGAGTAGAATAATGGCTACCAGAGGCAGGGGAGAGTAAGGGAGAGGGAGGTATGGGGAGAGGTTGAATAATGGTTACTAAGTTATAGTTAAATAGGGAAAAGAGATTCTGGTGTTCTATCATGTTATTATAGATAATGTTAATGAACTGTGTTGTTTCCCCCAAAAAAGGAGCTAGAATAAACAATTTTGATTTTTCTCACCACAAAGAAGTGATAATTGGAAAGAGATACCTATGTTTACCTTGATTTGGACATTACACCATACACAGTATATACGGGTACTTAAATCACATGGTATACCATAAACATGTGCAATCTCATATATCACATAACACTATTAGTAAAAAATAAAACAACAAGGGACAAACTAAAAAATAAATCTGAGCTTACATGAAATTAGTGTAGACATGAGCACTTCACCCAGCAGAGTGAAGACCAATGTTTCTCATAGTGTTGGTTCTGGATCAACGGTATCAGTATCACCAGGGGGCTTGCTAGAAAAGCACATTCTTCACTTCTGGCCTAGGGCTGGACCAGGTTGAAGCCAACAACCAGGGGCTCAATCCAGAACTCCCTGGACCTGCTGAAGGAGAAATGCTGTGGCCTGGCAACCTCTGATTTTGTTATCTATCCAGGTCATTGTGATGCAAGCTGAAGTTTGAAAATTTGTCTGGGTATAAAATGATTTAAATCATTAAAATATATGCTTACTGATTTGGGAGGGAGGGAGGCATGGGGGGGAGAGTGAGAGGGAGAGGGGGAGAGAGAGAGAGAGAGAGCCAGAGAGAGCCCTCCCATTCTCTGGTTCACTCCCCAAATGCCAGCAACATGTGGGGTTGGACCAGGCCAAAGTCAGATCCAAGAACTCAATCCAGTCCTTCCATTTAGGTGGCAGCAATCCAATTACTTGAGCCATCACTGCTGCTCCCAGGATCTGTATTATCAAAAAGCTGAAATTGGTAGCTGGAGCTTGGCATTGAACCCAGGCACCCAAATATGAGATACAGGAATTTTTGTTAAATGATTGATTGATTTACTTGAAAGAGGGGGAGGGGAGGGAGAGAGAGAACTCCATCTGGGTCTCCCATTTGTATGGCAGGAGCTGAAGCACGTGGGCCATCATTTGCTACTTTCCCAGGCACATTAGCAGAGAGTTGTATCAGAAGTAGAGTAGCCATTGCTCAAACTTGCACTCTAAAATGGGATGCTGGCATAACAGAAAACAGCTTTAATCCTCTGCTCCACAGTGCCCACTCCAAAGGATGCTGACATTTTAATGAGCATTTTAACTGCTAGACCAATTGTCCACCTATGGAATTTAAACTTTTTTTTTTTTAATTTCAGATGCACAGACACCAGAGACTGGGGGAGATAGATAGAGATAATAAAGATGGATACAAAAACAGGGATAGAGCTAAAGAGATTGAGAGACAGAGAGCACTCCCATGCATTGATTTACTTCTGAAATACCTACACATAGCTGGGGCTGGGCCAGGCTGAAGCTGGGAGTGGGAGTACAATCTGAGGCCTTCACATGGATGACGGGAACTCAGCTCTCTGGGGCATTACTGGTATCTCCCAGGCTGTGCATCAGCAGGAAGCCCAAATCAGGAGCACAACTGGGACTTAAACCAAGGCACTATGATGAGAGATACACGTGTCCCAAGCAACCTCTTAACCAAGCCAAATGCCCTTGAAATTTAAATGTAAACTTTGTAATGAATTAATTTTTAATTATATATATATTTTTATTATTTTTTAATTTTTTGACAGGCAGAGTGGACAGTGAGAGAGAGAGACAGAGAGAAAGGTCTTCCTTTGCCATTGGTTCACCCTCCAATGGCCACCACGGCCGGCAAGCTGCAGCCGGCGCACTGCGCTGATCCGATGGCAGGAGCCAGGTACTTCTCCTGGTCTCCCATGGGGTGCAGGGCCCAAGTACTTGGGCCATCCTCCACTGCACTCCCTGGCCACAGCAGAAAGCTGGCCTGGAAGAGGGGCAGCTGGGACAGAATCTGGCGCCCCGACCAGGACTAGAACCCGGTGTGCTGGCGCCGCAAGGCGGAGGATTAGCCTAGTGAGCTGCAGCGCCTGCCTGTAATGAATTATTTTATAAGAACCTATTTAAAATGATGTAAAATATTTCATATTGATCGAACTGTGATGTAGCTTATCCCTCAAGGAAGCCAACTGTTCTATAATAATTGTGAGTAGTATATATAGCCTTGTTTTTGTGCTTTCAAAGAGGATTCTGAATATATTTGACCTACATAAGAAAAGTTATAACATGAAAGTCTTTTCAATAGAAAAAGTAAAGCTGGAATTTGTTCCAATATGTCTTCATTCTTAATCATTTAATCTGATTCCTACTCACAGTTGATTACCAAGAGGCATTTGAGTTTAGCATTCTCCAGTGTTTTGAGGATCCAGCTTTATAAATATGTGGAGTTGAGACCACTGGAATTTGGGCCTCAGCTGACACTGGTATGCAGTGTCGTTGTCAGACCAGAGTTGACAGTGCTTGTGAGGAGGACGATGGCGAGCACCATCTGCTCAGGCTCAGTCTGAGAGCACTTCTTCCACAGTCAGCTGGGGTGCCTTGCACAACCCTTGGAAATTCTCCAGCTCTGTAATTATATTCTGCCTCTCCAAATCAGGATCCATCTTTCTAATTGAATAATGCTCCATTTCATCATGCTCATTTTAGATACTTTCTCCTTTCATTTCAAGAGTTGAAATAACAGACATCCATCACAACTCTGAGAGGAGATATGTGAGGTAGTGCAGCTCCTCAGGATTAGGTCCCACCCCCTGAGCCATCTCCTAGCCATCAGGCTCTCTCATCACCTGCTCCTCTCCATGCCTATAAACACAGGGTACATCTTATCCTATGTCTGTAACCGGAGCAGTGAGTGACCTGAAGGGCAGCGTCAACCCATGGGGCCAGGCTTGCTGATTACGAAAGAGGCAGTTGTTTTTGCCAGACTCTCTTTTCAGTTTCATTTCAGAAACCTCATTTGGTGCTTCAGCTGTTTTAAGCAATATTTCTGAAAGAAGAAATTCTACTATTTAGAAAATTGTAAGTTGATGTTCATGTGTTGCTTTTGGGTGTCATCCCATCTCAGTTGCTGCGGGAAGGTACAAAAGAAACAGCAGATTTAGTTCCTCTTATCACTCATTCCATTAATAACCCTTGAATACTAATGCACAAAGCAAATAGCATATGGAACTATGGACCATATCTAAAATTTGTCTATAAGGAAATGGGATATAATAATGGTGTCTGTGCACTAGTGTGGCGGCAAGTCCTTCCTCAAGCCACATACTATATAATGTGAAATCAATGCAGAGGTCAAGAATCTTAAGTAGACTCAGGACAGAAGGCTATAATGCTGAACCTTAGGACAGATGAAACTGCTTCAGCTGCACTGTGCATATTTCTGTTAAGACATTCCCACTGGAGATAAGTCTGCTTAAATGTCTTACAATAAAAAGAGATAAAAGCCCCAAATTTTAGGAATATATCAATTTGAAGTGCAGGGCATCTGTGTATAGTGTAAGGATTGTCCACTTATAGCCCCCAGGGGCTCCATTCACACAGACTGTGATGTGCCCTTCAATGTGTAGTCTACACAAATGTATGCAATAGCTGCATGTGAAATCATTCTGAAAAGATACAGACTTTCTTTTAAAAGATAATTGATACCTCCTAATTTAACTGTTCGCATTTTGGGATTTGCTTGTAGCCAAACCAGGAACCAGATTTATGTTTTGTTATTGTTGATGTTACTGCAAACAAGATTTTAGGGAAATCCTCCAAATATGTTTTAACACCAACTTTCTCCTCTCAGCCTTGTAGTGAAATTCTGCAGTGCTCACTTGTGATAACAATCTCAGCCCCACCATCCCTCAAGGGACTGCACCTGGGAAAGCTACTCCTGTGTTTTCCACCCATGATCAAGGCTCATAATCATTTATATATTTTCCTTTTTCACAAGAAAGTTTTTCTGTTCTCTGTCTGAAAATTGGAAACTTAATTTCTATTGCCGATCGAAGACATTAATATGATTTATAAATATCCCAGATAGTGTACACGTATTGGACAAGCAGTGTTTATTTCCATCCTTGGTTGTAATTTTTTGCAGAAGAAAATTTCTATCATAACCTTTTTTCCTAACTCTATTAATCTACGTTTTGAAGACTCCCTTCCTCCCTCTTGGGATTACTCTCACTCTAACTTCTTCAGAACCTCTTCTTAGTACACATCTTCAACTTTTTTTTTTTTTAAGGGAAAGGATTTATTGGGGAAAACCCAGCAGACCGGAGGGAAGGGGTGAAGAAGGAAAAAAGAGCGAAGGAGAGTGTAAGAGAGAGAGGGAGAGAGAGGAGAGGAGCTAGCGAGGAGAGAAGAGAGAGAGCAGAGAGGAGCCGAGAGAGAGAGGGAGAGGAGAGAAAGAAAAGGAGGCTAGAGAAGAGAGACCTGAGAGAGAGCAGAGAGCACAGAGGATCTTCTTCAACTTTAAGTCATTCCACTATCATGATCCTTTTGAGAACAGGTTGAATGACGATGTGGATGATGAAAGGAGACTCCATCAGAGTACTCATTGATGGACTCTGGTTCCTGAATACTGGAGGCAGAGGAGGAAAGGGAATTTTATTTTAAGATTTATTTATTTATTTGAGAGGCAGAGTTACAGAGAGGCAGAGGCAGAGAGAGAGAGAGAAAGAGAGAGAGAGAGAGAGAAAGAGAGAGAGAGAGAGAGGTTTTCTATCCTCTGGTTCATTCCCTAGATAGCCTCATTGGCCAGAGCTGAGCCAATCGGAATCCAGGAGCCAGCAGCTTCTTCCTGGTCTCCCATGTGGGTGCAGAGGCCAAGAATTTGGGCCATATTTTATGGCTTTCCCAGGCCACAGCAGAGAGCTGGATTGGAAGTGGAGCAGCTGGGATTTGAACTGGAGCCTAAGGGGGACTCCCGCACTGTGGGTGGCAGCTTTACCCGGTATGCCATGGAGCTGAACCCAGTAGGGAAATTTGAGGTCTTCTGAGGCACATCAACACAAGGATGGCACTTGAAGTGGTTTTGTTAATTTGCATAACAATGAGATGTAGCATGAAATTTAGGATTTCAATTTGAGATGCAACTTTTTTTTTAAAGATTTATTTATTTTACTTGAAAGTTAGAGTTACACAGAAAGAGAAGGAGAGGCAGAGAGAGAGAGGTCTTCCATCTACTGGTTCAATCCCCAGTTGGTCTCAATGGCTGGAACTGCGCCCATCTGAAGCCAGGAGCTTCTTCCGGGTCTCCCGCACAGGTGCAGGGGCCCAAGGGCTTGGGCCATCTTCCACTGCTTTCCCAGGCCATAGCAGAGAGCTGGATAGGAAGTGGAGCAGCCGTGACTCCAACCGGCATCCATATGGAATGCTGGCATTGCAGGCGGCGGTTTTACCCACTTTGCCACAGTGCCGGCCCTTGAGGTACAATTTGAAAAAAAAAATTAAACACGTGTAATTTTTCTAATGAGAGACATTAGTTCTTTTTCTAACCCCCTGAAAAATAAATCATTTCCCAAATGTCCTAGAATTTAGTCCTTTAGTGGCATTATATTTTTATGTTACTTGTAGAGAAATAATGATTCTTTTCCTACCTGGGTTGTTCAGAAAGCAGAGTCTCAGGCAAATAAGTATAAAGGGTATAGGCCTGTTAGTTTCCTATAAAGTTTAACCCGCAGGATGGGACTGAGATATAAACAAAGGAATGAAACAGGGCAGGAGGATCAGTATCTCCTGAAATGCTTGCTCAACTGCATTGGAGAAACTGGATTTTAGTATCATCCACTGGGGAAGAAAGAAGGAAGAATTTATTCCCTTATACCCTACTGGTTAAGTTGACCCCAAAGGGAGATGATTTTTTTTATACTTTAATCCTGCACATGTGGACATTATGTGGAGGTATTATAATGGCTATAATGGGGAAGCACAGGATAGGAGTCAAGAGGAACATCTGTGAGCAAGGAGTAGGTACTGAAGCCTGAGCCTACGTCAATCAGCTGGGTCCACGGAGCAATGTGGTCAGTAAAGGCAGGTGTTAATAACGTCTTTCCTCAGTTCTCATCACGTCTCAAGTTATATATCCTTAGATATGAAACTAACTAGAAAATAATTTGTTACTATACCACATGCAATCTACTTTCATCCTTTCTTTTTTGCTTTTTTATAAGAAACACATACATACCCCGATATAATACAAAATGAGATACTGTTGGTCCTCATGTCTGTGGATTCTGCATTCATGGATTTAACCAACAACAAATCAAAAATCTTGAAAAAAAGTCCCCTTACATCTGCACTGAACGTGAACAGACTGCTTCCTTATCATTTTTCCATAAGCAATGCAGTATAGCATCTATTTCGATAGCACTTACATTGTATGAGGTATTAAGGAATACAAGGAGTTATGTTTAGGTCACTTGCAAATATTACCTCATTTTATTAAGGGATTTGAAGATCTGCAAATTTGGGGATCCACAGGAATCCTGGAATCAAGCTTCTTTGAGTAGTAATGGATGACTTCCTATGAAAAGTAGCAGTGCACCAGCTAAGTTCTCTCCAGATAAACCACTTTTAACATAACTCAAGCACAGAAAGACAAGTATTGGACAATCTCATTTATACATGGAATTTAAGAAAAAGGTAATCCAGAGAAGTTATAAGTATAGTGGCTATTTCATTTCTTTTTTTTTTAGTTTTTTTATTTATTTATTTGATAGGTAGAATTACAGATAGTGAGAGAGAGAGAGACAGAGAGAAAGGTCTTCCCTCCATTGGTTTACTCCCCAAATGGCCACAAGGGATGGAGTTGCGCCGATCCGAAGCCAGGAGCCAGGTTCTTCTTCCTGGTCTCCCACACGGGGTGCAGGGGCTCAAGCACCTGGGCTATCCTCCCCTGCCTTCCCAGGACACAGCAGAGAGCTGGACTGGAAGAGGAGCATCCAGGACTAGAACTGGCACCCATATGGGATGCTGGTACCGCAGGCAGAGGATTAACCTAGTGCGCCGTGGTGTGGTGCCTATTGTGGTTATTTCAAGGGACTGGGAAAGGAAGAAGTGAGAGAAGATTGGGGAACAGTTGATTCATGAGTACTAAGTGACATGTAAGCAGGAATGGATCGTTCTGGGCTTATGTTGTAAAGCAGCTTGTCCATAAAAACAAATAACTGGAAGAAAGTATTTTGAATGTATTCACCACAAAGTTTGAGGAAATAGATTTAGTTACCCTGATGTGACATTATCCATTTTACAGTATGTACATGTATTGAAAATTACATGAAACCCCGTAAATGTTTTCAGTTTTTATGTATTTGTTAAAATTTTGTCTTAAACATTAAAAAACAATGGAGAACATTGTTGATTATTGCTTCTCCAAAACTCAAGTATAAGGTTACTTCTAGGGGCCAGAGTTGTGGCATAGAGGATTGGGTCACCTCTTGCAACACCAGCATTCCCTCTGTGTTCAAGCTCTGGCTGCTTCACTTCCAATCCAACTCTCTGGCTAATGCATCTGGGGAGTCCTTGGGCCCCTGCACCCACATGGGTGAGGTGGAGGAAGCTCCTGGCTTCTAGCTCCAGCCTGGCCCAGCCCCAGCCTTTGTGGCTGTTTGTGAAAGGAATCAGCAGATGGAAGACCTCTCTTTCCCTATCTCTGTTTGTAATTCTGCCTTTCAAATAAATGCAATAAATATTTTTTTTAAAAAAGAGATTACTTCATGCCTATTTATATGCCTATATTGATTTCCAAATGCTTTATGACATCACCTCCTTCATTTCACCCTCACCGTAAGCCTGCATGGACAACACTATCTTCCCCAATTCATTGGAGAAGAAATTGATGATAATGAGTCTCAGGGTCACATGCTCACAAGAAGTAGTCACGATGTGTGTACAGGTCCACTTGTTTCCAGTGTCCCACTTATTTATTCCCTGCCATGACTGCCTTTCCTGGGATGTGGAGTATCTCGGGATGAGAGACAGAGTGAGACGATATGAGATGAGGTCTGAATGGTGGATGGGAAAGAAAGAAATGATACTTCTGCCTTCTGAATTGTTTTACCAGACACATAAAAAGATATTTCCAAGAAACCTGAAGTCAAAAATAAATAATACCAGTGAAAGTGGGGAACATTTCTTAGCCCTCTGCCCTACTAGATGATTTCTTTTCAGGTTGACAGTTTCTTGGAATTCTAATGGCTGGGCATAATGTACTTTGCTCTATCAGGTTACCATAAAAATATATTCTGTTTAGGAAAATTAAGGCATTACATCAAGATCTATAGTCTTATGTCAGATCCATTATCTTGAGTCAAATTTAATAGCAACCTGATATCTATAGTTTTGAACTCTCCTTTGGGGTTAGTGTTTAAAATCTTCCTTAATCGTAATCAATTCCTATGATTCTAAACCTAACAAAATTAGGTCTCTTTGGTCAAATGGCAAAGCCATTAGCATTTATAAGCAGACTTCAGAATAGCTAGAACAATGATCATGTTTGCATATTTGTAATCTCTTAAAAATTAATGGTTAACATATTACAAATGGAATATGTAACTCAGGTAGATTGTGGTCATTTCATTAGTAACAGTCCCAGGGAAAAGTGCAGTAGAAATAGCAAGTTATATATGAATAAAGCCTAAAAGGATTTCATTCACACAAGAAACTGAAGTTGCACCTTCACACGCAGCAAAGGCTGCCTGGGTGTTCAGGGTGAGTTTTAGGGCAACCTAAATGTCACAGGTGCTTTTTTCCTCTCTGTGACTTCCCATTCTATTTTATTTTGGTACCTCATCAATTGGTGACATGCATTCTTTAATTGATTAACTTCTTACTTATTAACCTTCACCATAGATTTTAGCTCTGGAATGAACCATATATAGCCTCTACATTGTACGAGCATTCTTCAAAAAGAGTTCCTAGAAAATTGAACTAAAAGATAAATTTATCTTGATGCAAAAATTTGTCAAATTCATGCAGTTTCATTGTAATTTGCATTTACATGGACATTATCAAGGCCCTTCAGATGAATGGATTTTAATACATTTTGCACCAAAATGTAATCTTTCCTAAGAAAGCATTCTTTATTTCTTAACTGATTTGATTTGAAAGGCACAATGACAGAGAGGGAGAATTTTCTTCCACTGGTTTATTCCCCAAATGCCTTCAATAGCCAGGGGTAGAACAAGTTGAAGTCAGGAGCTAAGATATCCAACCAGGTTTTTCACATAGGTGGTAGGAGCCCAATTACTTGGAGAGCTGTCTACTGCCTTCCAGTACGTGGAGGTACTGAAATAGATCTATATAAAAATTAAGAGTGGGAATGCCAAAGGGAGGGGGAGGAAGGCTTCAAACATGGGCAGAAGGGAGGGAGGGGGAGAAGTGCCACTGTGTTCCTAAATCTGCGTATATGAATTACATGAAACTTGAACAACTTAAATAAAATTTTTAAAAAGAAATAAAAAAAAATAATTGGAGGTAGGAACTTGATTCCAGGCACTACAAAATGGGATATGGGCATTCCATGAGCTGGTTTAACCTGGTGCACCACAATAGCTTCTCCCAAGCTGAACTTTTAATTCCATTTTCCACAAACTCTCTGACATATCCTTGTATAGTTCTTGGCATGTAATAGGCATCCAATAATTATTCATAAAATATTGTATTTCCTGTAAGTCTTGTCTTCTAAACTAAATTATAAGCTACTAAAGGACACAGTTCACAGGCCATTGGATCCAATATTGCTGAGCATGCAGCAAAATCTCATTGATAATTTTTATATGAAGTTGAACAAAACCATTAGGAATTACCCATATGAAGGGCTGTCCTCTTCTCTTTTGGTTGTGTGTCTTACTAGTCATTTGTGCCTGCCTCTTTCTTGGCTCTATTCAATATTAGTTTAACCTTTTGTGTCCATATCTGGTAGCACTCAATATTTTGTGCTGAGAGAAATGCTCATATCTCATTTCTTTGAATATTTTTGCACATAAAGGATGAATAAAGAAAAAGAACTAACATTCTATTAATTTGCTGCTATAACAGGGATGTGGGACTGTGCTATGGGCTTTATAGATGCTAATTCAATTAATCTTCACAAATCCCTTGAAGTTGATGATTTAAATTTCATTTAAGAATTGAAAACATAGAAACTCAGAGATTGCTCCCTTAGGATCAAACATCGGGTAAGGGCCAAAAAAAATATAGAATTTTAGATGTTTTCAACTCCAAAGTGTTTATTTACTCTTTTATTAGGTTAATTCACTTTGGCATTGTTTAATGAGCTAATGAGAGACAGCAATGGTCAGAAACAATTGAAGCTCTTTTGTCCACCCTCCAGAAAAGTCTAAATATTTTGAATATTCTCAAAAAAAAACAACTTTCATTTCAAACTGCTATGTGTAAGTAAAAACTCTGGGAATAACTTAGGTTTTCTCTCTTTAGAAGTCAAATCACCTTTCATGAACTTTTTGAAGACACACTCATATGAATAATTTCCACATTTTTGCACTAAAATAAATTTATCTTTAATTCCATTTTGATATCTATGTATATATGACTTTTTCCCTAAAATTTCCCTGATTTTTACTTGTGCTTAAAACAGTACTCCTGGTCGGTGCCACGGCTCAATAGGCTAATCCTCTGCCTGCGTTGCCGGCACACCCGGTTCTAGTCCCGGTCGGGGTGTTGGATTCTGTCCTGGTTGCCCCTCTTCCAGGCCAGCTCTCTGCTATGGCCCGGGAGTGCAGTGGAGGATGGCCCAAGTGCTTGGGCCCTGCACCCACATGGGAGACCAGGAGAAGCACCTGGCTCCTGGCTTCTGATCAGCGCGGTGTGCTGGCTGCAGCGTACCGGCCACAGCGGCCATTGGAGGGTGAACCAATGGCAAAAGGAGGACCTTTCTCTCTGTCTCTCTGTCTCACTGTCCACTCTGCCTGTCAAAAAAAATTAAAAAAATAAAAATAAATAAAAAAGACAGTACTCCTTCTCACTTTAAAAAAGAAAGGCATATTTTTCAACTAGTCTAAATTTTATAGACATACACATTTCCAGAGTGCCAATAAAATACCTCCTGAGTATCTAAGGAGGAGTCTTCTTTAGTAAGTAAGGCACTGTAGATTATCAGGACTTTATAGCTTTACATGTATTAAAAATATTGTATTAAGGTTGATCTATGTCTGGAAATATAATATTTGGAGATTGTATTGGGATTTCTGATTTCACTTATATGGTAAGAAGGGAATTAAAAATGTTCTTTGAAAATGGAATCAAAATATTTTGATTTTGGTACTAAAGTTTAACTTCATGCATAAATTTTTTTCATTATGCACACCTCTCATCAATTTCTTGAAGACTCTTCATGCAAATGGACAATGGGACTAAGGACAACATTTACTTATTGATGTTCTGTCTTCTACCCTTCAGTTACTTTCAAAGAATGCTTTGTCTTAAGCCAGACTCATGCAGAAGCAAAATAGAGAGCCCATCACTAAGAAATGCTGAACACAAAAACTGGCTTTTTCTGATTTTTTAGGAAGTAAGCATTTTTCCCCCAGATCTTATCAATACTTATTCTTTGACCTGTAATATATTGAAAAGATTATGTTAGGATGAATGGTTAAGGGAGTTAAAATGGTTAGGGAAGTTTGAAACTTGCCTGGGATCTCTATGACATAAAGAGTAACCCAGTGAGAGTGTCTGGGTGATGAGAAGAGCAAGAGCAAAAAGCTTGAGGTATCAGCGACCTTACACTCTTAGTCAACCCAACATTCTAAGAGCTAAAGCTTTAGATGCCATTTTAAATAATTCAGAATGTTTCAGAATCACAAAAAAACTTCAGGTCACATTCAATAAAATCAATCAACTTAAAAAATTGTGTTTTTTTTTTTTTAGTATTTGATATAATATAGAAGCCCTAAACTTGTTTTTAAAACCAAATTACAACATTTTCCTCCAGTTGCGGGTAATGCTGGTTTGGTTTTGAGTTTTCATCTCTTATTGACATGAGATAAATTTACATGGTAGGGGCCACAGTTACTAGTTTTTGGTAATAAAAATCTTACAATTAAGAATGTCCAAAATTAATCTATCTTTTATAAAGTGATCACTTACAATATTCCACTAAGTGTATATTAACCTATTTTTTATTGAAAATTATAGTCTCATTTGTGGTTTGTTTAGAAAATGAGGACTGACTTAGCAACTAGGCATGTTAATTTATCCAATATAGTTATGATATGTTCATTTATATTTGTGAAATGATTGAGTCTAATCAGCAAAGCCAAGGTTTATATGAAAATACCTTATACTTTAAGCATTCAAAAACGTTAAAATATTTTACCAAAAATATTATGTTTAAAAGATTTAATGAAAGTAACCGTATTTCAATTTTCCAGAATGTTTCATAGAATATAAGGTTACACAGATGCCTTTAAGTGAAAGAATAAATGGTATAAATTATAAGTCTTGGTAAAATGAGGTAATTTAAAAAATGGTTGAATAGCAAATCGTTTTGCTAGTTAGGTGGTTTTTCATTGTTTTCAGCAATAATGAATAGGATATTGAACTTTCCTCTTACAAGGCAGTTGGATTAATTAGAAACAGAAAAGGGATTTGGCTGTTTTTGGCTTCCTGATTTAGCTGAGTAGGAGGTACTCAATTACATAAACAGATAGCTGAATTATCAGTTAATCCACTGGCAATGGAATAAATGGCTTCTAAATATTCAAGTGTTTTGGAATCTGGAAAATATTAATTAAGATTTTTTAAAAGTCAAAATCTTTTCAGCCATTACTTCTAAAAATATGTTGAGAAGCCAGTGTTGTGGCTCAGTGAGTTAAGCTGCAGCTTGCAACACCATCATTCCATATTTGGGTACTGGTCCAAGTCCCAGGTACTCCAATCCAGCTTCCCGCTAATGCACCTGAGAAAGCACTGGATGATGGCTCAAGTAATTGAATCACTGCTACCTATGTAGGATCAGTATGCCCTATGTAGGGCATTCCTCGTTCCTGGCTTCAGCATGGCCCAACTCTGGGTGCTGCAGCCATTTGGTGAGATAAATCAGTGGATAAAAGATCTCTGTCTCTCTCTCTCTCCTACTTTTGCTGTCACTTTTTCTCTCAAAGACATTAATGAAATGCGTTTTCAATAATATCTTCAATGATGACTATACAGGGGTTGTTCTAGGTTCTAGTGATACAGCATTGCATTAGTCAGACATAGCTTTAGTTCTCAGCCATGTACTATTTAGTGGGCGAAAGACAGGAGAGTAAATAAAGTGATTTAACACTGGGATACTCAGTAAGAAAAAATAGTTCAAAGAAAGTGGTAAGGTCTGCCTGGATAAGGATGGCAGGGTGGTCTTAGCAAGGATGGTTAAGGAAGTTGAAAAGTGGGATGAGTTCTCTATGATATGAAGCAGCAACACAGGGAGGGTCTCCAGGTGAAGAGAAGTGCAATTGCAAAAAGCATCAGGTGTCCATGAGCTTAGATTCTATTCCCAATTCTGGGAATTTACTAAGGGAAAGGAAGTCACTAATTAAAATAGTTATCTACACCCCTATGTTTATTGCAGTTCAATTCACAATAGTTAAGACATGGAATCAACTTAATGCCCATCAACCGAAGATTGGATAAAGATGGGATATGTATGCTACAGAATACTACACAGCAGTAAAAAAAAATGAAATCCGGTCATTTGCAAAGCAAAATGGATGAATTTGGAAAACAGCATACTTAGTGAAATAAGCCAGTCCCAAAGAAACAAATACCATATGTTCTCCCTGATCTGCGAGAAATAATAGAGTGCCTAAAATGAAATCTATAGAAGCAAATTGACACTTGGAGAAGGGAAGACTTGAGCTGCCCTTGTCTTGACTGTCAAGAAATAGGTTTTTTTTTCTTTTTGTTTTGTTTTTCTTCATACTATTTGTTGAACTCTTTACTTAACATAGAGTTAATCATATGTTTATAAAGTCAATTGAGGATTGATCTCAGTAAAAAATAAGAGTGGGAATAAGAGACAGAGGAGGAATTTTGTAACTGTAAAACTGTATAGTTCTACATGCATTCTTATGGACCTAAAGGGTAGAGTTTAAAAATTTTTCATGGGACCCCACATCCCATTAAGTCTGTTGGTAAAAATGCCATCTTTTTTTTTTATTTAATGAGCATAAATTTCCAAAGTACAGCTTATGGATTACAATAGCTTCCTCCCCCCCATAACTTCCCTCCCACCCACAACACTCCCCTCTCCCACTCCCTCTCCCCTTACCTTCACATCAAGATTAATTTTCAATTATCTTTATATACAGAAGATCAATTTAGCATATATTAAGTAAAGATTTCCACATTTTGCTCCCACACAGAAACACAAAGTGTAAAATACTATTTGAGTACTAGTTATAGCATTAATTAAACACCTAAGAGTAATTGTGTATTAATTACAGAGTTCAACCAATAGTTTTAAGTAGAATATAAAATGCAACTTTTGTATTGTTGTGGCTCCCCCCCCCCCCCCGCCAACCTCCCTTCCTCCTGTGGCCCTCCCTTCTCCCACTCCCTCTCCCATCCCGCCCTTCATCACGTTTCAAAAAAATGCCATCTTAAGTGTTAAAGTGATCATATTAAGTGTTAAGTGAACATCTAGATAGGATTAAGTGTTAAAATGATCATATAAATAGGATCAATGTCTGGTAATAATAATAGATAGAATTAGAAGGGAGAGAATGTTCCAACATGGGAAGAAGTCCACACAGCAGACTCATAGAATGGTGATTGCCTTAAGTAATGGTCTGACCTCAGAATCAGCCCTTAAAGCTTCCTGGTCTGGCTGAAAAGTCCAGGCCAGGAAAGCCAAGACACTGTGGCAAAAAATGTTCTACATGAAGGATGTCTGTGAGTGAGACCTCAGGGGAGTGAAGTGGCCATCACAGAAGGATGTACTGTTCTCTGAAGGGAAGAGAGAACTTCCATTTTGCTTATGGCCTTGTCTAAATATTGATGGAGTTATGGATTCAAAAAGGCTTCCATAGCCAAAGCAGCTCATGTCAAGAGCCTCAGGTGGTCACTGGCATCATGCATAAGAGTGTAATTGTTAAATTAACAACAGGGGTCACTGTGCACTAACTCTCCATGCAGGACCTCTGTCTTCAATGAGTTGTGTTATGAGAGTTAACTGTGATACTTTTTCTCAAACAGTTTTGTGTGTGTGCGTGTGTGTGCAAATTGTTGGAATCTTTACTTAGTATAGAGTTGGTCTTCCTTGTACAAAGTTTCTGTGTGTGTGCAAATTGTTGGAATTTTTACTTAGTACAGAGTTAGTCTTCCTTGCACAAAGTTAATTGAATATGAATCTTAATGGAGAGTGAGACTGAGCAGGGGAGAGGGAGGAGGGGAGGTGGGAGTGTGGATGGGAGGGTGGGTGTGGTGGAAAGAACAACTAATATTCCTGAAGTTTTACTTATGAAATTTGTATTCTTTAAAAATTTAATTAACTAATTAATAATAGGGAATCCTATAAGGCAGATAAGAAATACCTTCCATTTTAACCTTTTTATTTATTGGGGTCAAAGTCTGTACACAACTGGCCTGTGTGTTGCAATTCCTCTGTGCTTGCACACAGCTAGAGTTGGGAAAAGAGAGGAACTGTTGGCCAAAAAAAAAAAAAATTGGAACAAGCATACAGAATTAGTGAGGGAGCAAGTGACACAGCAGAGAGAATTATAAAAACAATAGAAGTGAGGGCCAGTATTGTGGCATAGCAGGTTAAATTGCCCTCTAGGACATCAACTCCACTTCCAATCCAGCTACCTGCTAATTCACCAAAGAAGGCAATGGAAAGATGGCCCAAATACTTGGGACCCTGCCAGTTACATGGAAGGCCTGGATGGAGTTCCAGTCTCCTGACTTCAGCTTTGCCCAGCCCTGACATATTGTTGCCATTTGGGGAGTGAACAAGCAGATGGAAAATGTCTCTTTCTCTGTGTGTATCTAACTATCTAACTATCTATCTATCTATCTATCTATCTATCTATCTGTATGTGTGTATATATATCCCATCTTTCTTAACTGCCTTTCAAATAAATAGCTAAATAAATCTTTATAAAAAGCAAAATTTAACCTAGTCTGAAATGATGTTTCCTTTATCCCTGTAAAAGGACTAGTGCCCTTTCCCAGGATGCATAAGGGAAGTGAAAAGTTATTCTAACTACATGATATTTAAGATTATATTTACTTAGAAAAATATTTAATATTTTCATGAATAAATGTTTATGGTACACTATCTTAATTTTGGTTTAAAGCTCTGTGCTTTTATAAAACCTGAAGCAATTTTATCAATCAGAAATGTGTATAATGGCAAAATATGGAAAACTAAATTAACCCTAGGTTAAAACCTAAAAGCATATTTGCCACAGGTAACATACAGATTGATAGTAATAGTCCAGGTAATGGGTTTAGTAATGATTTGGGGAACCTTGACTTCTCTCTTGCTTCTATTCCTTTATCATTATATTGGCATCAATGTTTCCATATGTGGCTTCATGGACACTGGAAGTTACCATGTTTCTAGCCTCATGATCGCTTTCCAGACTAAACAACAGGTTGCTTCAGCAGACTTCTGCTTATCTCCATATCTATATCACACCTAGCAGGAAAGGGAAGTAAATAAGCATATATTCAGGTTTTATTTATAACAGAGTCAGGCAAAGGAGAATATTGGAAGATCAGCTTGCATTAGCCAACCTGTAGTGCTGGCCCACAGCCATTCTAAGGATAAATATTATATAAGCAATTATTAGATCACATAATATGTGTTGAATTATTAATATTCCTCATCTCCCAAATATAGTAATATGAAAGCTGGTGGTTTTAAGTATTTCTTGCTTTTAGCCTAATTCATCTCAGATTCAGCCCAGTTTCCTTAATACCTAGGTCTGTGGCTCCGTAAAAATAATAGCAGGCTGAGTTATACTCAAGCGCAGCTATTAAATTCTATTGTGCATGCCAACTCTAGTCAACTGGAAGGGCTGCCAACGCAGTCATACAGAAATGGATCCTGAATGCTTCCTGAGGACTGGAAAGAAAATTGCCATAAGTAGAAATGGGGAAAATGTTTGCCCATGGGCTGATGTCTATTTTCCCCTTTCCTACAAAATTCAGTTATAATGTGAACACTTCCCTTGAAATTGTACCAAGTTTTGTCTTTACTCATGTAATTCTTTTGAAAAAACATTCATGAAAGAAAGGAAATGGATGCATTTTTTAAGTTCAGCTGGGAAGAAGATTTGGCTTATAAAAATTAAGTTGAGTTGACAGATTCATTTGTTTCTTTGAGATTAAGGGACTCAACTAGGTGTTTAACCATTAACTGTTTATTTTAAGAGATGTTCAAAGGACTCACAGTTGTCACATTAACTATGTTGTGGCTTACATTAACATTTTTATGACCAGTTATCTGTTGGCTCAAGTTTATGCCCAGAATAGCAACCTCAAAGTTATCTACCCAATGATACTTTTGCTCAATATGACTTGTTCATATAATGAGTAGTTGTATTCCTATGTGTTAGTCTGCTTTAATTCCATGACAGGATACCACAGACAGACTGTCTTAGACCAAAGAAAATCAATTTATCACAGTTCTAAAGGATGGAAAGTCTAAAATCAAGGTGTCAGCAAGGTAGGGTTATGAGGACAGTTGTCTTGGCTTGCAGTTGTCTGTCACCTTCCTGTGTGCTCTCAATACCTCTTTGTGTGCATAGGAAGAGAGAAAGAAAGCTCTCTGAGTTCTCTGTTTATAAAGATATGGATCCTACTGAATCAGGGCCACACCCTTAGGAACTCATTTAACTTAAATTACCTCCTTCTAGGCCCCATTGTCAAACACAACCACTTTGGAAACCAGAAATTCAACATAAGAATTTCAGAAGAGCATAATTATGTCTATAGCATGCCTATAAGGTAAAGAGAATTTTTCACCCTAAAATAGAATATGTATTTGTTCATTCAAGGTTCAGGGCAATGTCTATTCTAACCTGTTTCATAAATCATGACATAACTCCATCTATAGAATGTCTAAATTCTTTAGGGAGATTTGTGGAAAAGCATGGAAATAACCCAAAGAATTTTCATCAGAGTTCAATTTTTTTGCTAGAATTATTTAGTTTGAGAGTTCACCAAAAATGATAAATATCAGCAGTCCAAAGGCTAAGTTATTTTCTACCACATAAACTTTAATCAGTTTTATAGTTTTTAATTAGACAACACAAAGTATTGAAAAACCTCCTTTAATGAGCTATTTTTAATCTATGAGAGATGACTTAAGTAATAAGGCTTGCCAAGTGTAATATCAGGTTTTGATCACAGAGAGTTCTGAGAAATTCAATATAATATTTACAACTGAGGACATGAACAAGCCTCACATTGATAAACTGATCACTGTGATTTAGTAAAAAGAATATTAGACTAGAAATTTAGAAAAAGATCATTTTCACTTTCAATTGTCTCTAATGTCCTGTAGTGAATAGTAAGACAAGAATGTATAGTGCAAAACTGACAAGGGCCATTGGATTGGAAGCCAGAAGATCTAAGTCTATCACTAGTATTTGTTGGCTGTGCAACTCCAGAATAAGCACTTAACTTTTCTGAAATTCAATACGTGGGATAAATTTGTATTAGATTATAAGTCTTTTGCTGGAAAAGTTCTTTTCTGCTGAATGAATGAGAAAATACATCATAGATAAGAAACATCACTTATTTTCCTTTCTTCTAATATTCAGTTTGCTCTAAATTATTTTTCACTCTTGTAGTTTATGATATTTTGGTTTGGCACAGGATTGAAATTCACAATTCTTAAGAGTGGTATGAAGGAGCAGCATGTAAAAATCTCACCTTGGGTTGGGCACCAACCCAGTAGATGAATCAGAATTTTGTCTAAGTTTTTAAAACTCCTGTAATGTAATACCATACATTGGGTAACTTTTAAGCACCAGTAAGCTTTTTATTTTTTAAGCTTTCTTGGGTCTTGAGAAGGCTGAGATTAAAGCACCATCAGATTCTGTGTCTCACGAGGGTCCATTTCATGGTTCATCAATGATTATCTTTGCACTGTGTCCTCCTGTGGTGGAAGGCAAGGGAGAGCTCTCTGGAGTCCCTTTTATAGGGCATTGGTCCCACCCATGAGGGCTTCATCTCATGACCTCCCATGAGATCTGATCACTGTGATCCCTCTGATTACCAGGACCTGCCTCCAGATACTGTCATAAGTGGGGATTAAATTTTAATTTAGGAATATTGAAGCTACAAACACATTCAGTATATGGGAGATTCTGTGGTATCAAAGAATTAGCATACTGGCTGGCTCCATGGCTCAATAGGCTGATCCTCCGCCTGTGGCACTGGTACAACGGGTTCTAGTCCCGGTCGGGGCGCCGGATTATGTCCTGGTTGCTCTTCTTCCTGTCCAGCTCTCTGCTGTGGCCCAGAAAGGCAGAGGAGGATGGCCCAAGTCCTTGGGCCCTGCACCCGCATGGGAGACCAGGAGAAGCACCTGCCGCAGCAGCCATTGGGGGGTGAACCAACGAAAAAGGAAGACCTTTCTCTCTGTGTCTCTCCCTCTCACTGTCCACTCTACCTCTCCAAAAAAAAAAAAAAAAAAAAAAAAAAAAGAATTAGCATACTCCTGGTACACTCAGTTTTTGGGGAAAAGGTGTAGTAAAGCAAAGGAAAGGAAAAACAGAATAGACTCTGTGTGGACAGGAGCAATTAGATGTCCAGTTTTGGAAAGTGCAGGACTGTTATTGGGAGGCAAGGTGGCGGAATAGGAAGGGAGCACACTGATAGTCTGGGGAGAGACAGTTTAATATAAGTGGAAATACTGCAGGTTCAAGGAAGAGTAGGGGAAGAAACAGCAGAAGAAACTCTTCCGGAATGAGTGATTCACAGTGGACCTGCATGGAGAGTGTGGGAGCCCACAGTTCGGGACACCAGCGGCAGACTCAATACACCAGCGCTGGAACACGAGGTGAGCCAAACCTCAATAGCCCGAGACACCGGCAGGCAAGCAGAGAGAGGAGACTAGAGGGAATGACCCCGGGGGGAAAAGTTCACCAGGCTAACTAGAGGAGAGAGAGAGAAAAAAAAAAAGTGACTGATACGGACACGGGTTTCTCTCTCTCCACTCACCTCTCAAAGGCGAGCAAGACAAAGAGCAGGTGCCATCTTGGACATACGTCATAAGCAGAGCAACCTCAGGTCTGCACCGGCCCTGAGCCTAGCAGAAAAACCTGACTCTGGGCGGGGTGAATTAACAGGAGATTAGGACCTAGTAAATTTGTGGTGCTACTGAACTGACACTGTGAAAAAAGAGACGGTTGGGGAGAGAACTCACGGAATTCACGTGAGTACTCTCCAGAGACGCTACAATTCCGTAACTTTGGCAACCCAGTGGGAGACTGAAGGAGAATTTGAGCCCACTCTGAGGGCAGAACAGATTCCCTGTGTGGTCCTTGGGAAAGAGCTCCCCATCTCTGGCTCCTGTGGGTATATCATTTGCCTGCTAACTACCTCCAACTTTGTTCAGCTGTGCGGAATTACTTCCCTTTTGAATCAAAGAAAGAAAGAGAGAGAGAGAGAGAGAGGTTTACCACGCCTAACCTGGGAGTGTCACCTTTGGCACACCAAACAGAGCTCTCAGGCCACACCCATCTCAAGCCTCTAAGGCTCCATCAAAAACAGACAGTCCACTTAATCTAGAGTCATAGTATAACAAGAAAAAGCACCACAGTGAAGAAACCAAATATCTCCAATATGCCAAATAACAAACGCAAAAACCGAGGTAATAAAAACAAGGAAGTCACTATGATGCCCCCAAATGAAAAAGACACTCCAATTCAAGATTATGAAGATGATGAGACAGAAGAAATGCAAGAAGCAGATCTCAAAAAATTGATAAGAACATTAAGAAGTTCTCAAAAACAAATTCTTGAACTACAGAAATCCTTAATGGACAAGATATTCTTTCAGTAGGTATTCTAATATTGAAATGTCTCAATTTGCCCTTGAATTTACCTCTAGTGATCACATCTACTTGAGCAGGAAGAAGGGCTGTGACAAAGATAGTTTGCATATGGTATTGACTAAGAAATGGAAGAGAAACAGTACTCTGGCCTCAGAATCAGCCCTTAAGGCATGCGGATCCAGCTGAAAAGCCCATGAGACTATTTCAGGCATACAAAGCCAAGACACTCTGGGGAAAAAAAAACTAAATGAAAGATCTCTGTGAGTGAGATCCTAGTGGAAAGAATGGGTCATCAAAGAAGGAGGTACCTTTCTCTGAAGGGAGGAGAGAACTTCTACTTTGACCATGGCCTTGTCTAAATATGATCAGAGTCAGTGAACTCAGGGGGCTTCCATAGCCTTAGAGCCTAGGGTGATTACTGATGCCATAAACAAGAGTGTCAATTTGTTAAGTCAACAACAGGACGGCCGGCGCCGCGGCTCACTAGGCTAATCCTCCGCCTAGCGGCGCCGGCACACCGGGTTCTAGTCCCGGTCGGGGCGCCGGATTCTGTCCCGGTTGCCCCTCTTCCAGGCCAGCCCTCTGCTGTGGCCAGGGAGTGCAGTGGAGGATGGCCCAGGTGCTTGGGCCCTGCACCCCATGGGAGACCAGGAAAAGCACCTGGCTCCTGGCTCCTGCCATCGGATCAGCGCGGTGCGCCGGCCGCAGCGCGCCGACCGTGGCGGCCATTGGAGGGTGAACCAACGGCAAAGGAAGACCTTTCTCTCTGTCTCTCTCTCTCACTGTCCACTCTGCCTGTCCAAAAAAAAAAAAAAAAAAAAAAGATAAAAAAAACAACAGGAGTCACTGTGCACTTACTCCTCATGTAGGATCTTTGTCCTTAGTGTGCTGTACATTGAGATTTAATGCTATAACTAGTACTCAAACAGTATTTTTCACTTTATGTTTCTGTGTGGGAGCAAACTGTGGAAATCTTTACTTAATGTATGCTAAACTGATCTTCTGTATATAAAGAGAATCGAAAATGAATCTTGATGTGAATGGAAGGGGAGAGGGAGTGGGAAAGGGGGGGGGGTTGCGGGTGAGAGGGAAGTTGTGGGGGGGAAGCCATTGTAATCCATAAGCTGTACTTTGGAAATTTATATTCATTAAATAAAAGCTTTCAAAAAAAAAAAAGAAAAAAAAAGAAATGGAAGAGAAATTAAACACATCATCAAAGGATTTTACTGGAGAAAATATAGTACCAGAGCTGAGAGGATAGGAACAAGAGGATCTAAAGGGACTACAAGAGAAAATGCTGCAGACTGAACAGGGCAGAGGACAACATGTCAGAGTTAGAGGGTTTTAGATGTCAACAGGTGGGGTGGACTTACTGACTTACTCATGCCAATCTCACTCCCCTTTATGTTTGTACTAATTTGGTGAGTTTCAAATATTACCTACAAATGACTCCGTTATACAACTTTGTGATCCATTAGTAATATTAGTTGGGTATCCACAACAATTCTCAACCAATGCCTATTTACCAGTAACAGATATCAAGTCAAATGCACCACCATCTGCTGCCTTGAAGGGAAAGATATCTGAGAGAACTCACAGAGCACTTGTGGAGGTGAGGGACCCAGGGTCTCCACCAGCTAGGCTGACATTACAGTCAAGCTGTTCACAGCAGTTCTCACAACTTTCTGATCCCTCAGAGGCATTGATGCTGTCTTCTTCCTGTTACTTACTTCCTATTTCCAAGTTATTCTCAGCATCAAAGCCCTCTGAAGACCATTATCCTATACGTTCATTACTAACAAGTACTTATTGTACCAGTAAGATGTCAGTCATCAGATTATAGTGAGAATAGGTGACACTAGGAGGTTCAATTCATTTATTCTTCATTGGTGAAAAAGACTAAGTAAAGGGAGGTTTACTGTGAAACAGATACAGGTTTCAGTACCAACTCCAGCATTTAGTAGCTCTGATGTTTACTAATCTTCAAGAAAATTAACTTCTCCAAGTCTCATTTATTCATTTGTCAGATGAGAGCAATTTTACTTAATAAACCTTTTACAGTTACTACAAGAATAAATAATATGCGTAGGGCCATGGGAGAGAGACTGATACACTCTGTGACAGAACAAATGATTATAACTTTTCCTCCTGTCTCCTAATCAATGTAAGTATCCACATGTGGACATTGAAATGGCTTGAAGGATTTCCTCAATTTTGAAGTTATTAGTTTTTCTCAGAGAGAAGTTCCCAGACTGGAAATAATTTATGCACTTCCTTTAAGATCTCAATTACTCTGTTATTTTGAAAAAAAAAAAAAAAATCCATGAGGCTAGAGGTCGGCTGGAAAATTTGGGAGTGAAGAAGCAAAGAAAATCCAAGAACATGGAGCATGGAGAGATGATAGAAATAGAGATAAGGTAGAGATAAAGATAGGGATAGGGATAGAGATAGAGATAGAGATAGAGATAGAGATAGAGATAGAGATAGAGAGAGATAGAGATAGAGATAGAGATAGATGATAGAGGCAGAAATAGAAAGATGAGGGGTGGTGGCAAGGGATGGAAGGAAGGACAGGGAGAGATGTATTCTAGACTTTGTCTTTCTTCTTTGGGGTTAATCATTGCTACTTTACTAGAGTTCTTTTGTAGGCATTTCTTATTGATATTAGGGCTGTTCTTTTTTACTTTGCTGTTTCCAGCAACACAGAATAGATGAAAATCTGATGGCAACATGCTGCTTTGAGTTCTCTTAAATTCTATATCTCTGAAACCCGATAAAGCATCTGTGTTTGTAGCGTAATTTCAGAACTCACCCATTTTTGGGTCTTTAAGGACAGAAAAGCTGAACTTCAGGGTTTATGTCACTCTGTAATCTTTGACCTGAAAACCAAAGACAGTGAAGAGAGTCAACCTGAATCTCAAGCCTCACTGAGCACTTGCTGAGTGTGGGAAGCAGATTTTAATAACTATGTGTCATTGACCCCATGTCCCATTCTCCCTTGTGAATGAACACTTTTAGAGAAGTAACAACGCACATATGTCCAGTCTTATGTCCATTTCTTATGACTCCTATATTTGAGAAGCTCTTGCTATGCCAAAACCATAATCATTTCTATAGGGAATTTTACATTTTCTAAGAGTTGAGTACCTATAAACCAGAATGAGGAGTGAAATATCTCACTTGCACTCTTGCTACTTTCTAGCGCATTTAACATTATACTTTCAGAATATCTTTCACCAACAGTAAACATCAATATAAAGTGGGATTGGCATTGTTGCTGGCATTTTAGTAATATCTTGGTCAAAATTCATTATCACTCTTCTATTCTTTGCATTGCTCATCCGTTTGGATTTCAATGATAGGACACCTTTTATTAGCTCTTTGTTAGTTGCCTCTTCCATTCTATTTAAATCCTTTCTAGAGAACATTCTGTAATTTAGAAAAACCATCTCTTCTTTTGTATAATCACCACTCTTACCATCCATCTCTGAAATTACCATAATATAGCAGAACTTACTGCATTATTTTTCCTGTAGTTTCTCCCTGGGTTCTGCAAGACTCCCACAACCTCACATTCAAATCACCTAGGGGCAGGTGATTAAAACATTTCTCTTACAGTTCCCACCATAGATTAACTGCTTCTCAGGTAATTTTAACATTTATCCAGTGTTGGCAACAAGTGAGCTGTGCTTTCATTTCTTAATTTAACAATTATTTATGAAGACCTTATAATGTGTTATCAAGCTCTGAATATATCTGAATCCAGTTTTTCAGTGACAATGCCAACTACATGTCTGCTCCAAATTAAAAATCTGATGTGATCTCTGAAGCTGCCAACTGAAAGTATGCATATTGGTTCTCTCTGCTGGGCACTGTGCCTTAACCACTAGCCGCTTCAGGCAAATGTCAGAGTTTGTGTTCTGCATGCTGTTATCATCCACTCTGAAGCTGTCCTTTGTCATAATTGGAGTAAGGGATATGTAAATTCACACATTTGTCCTCACACATGGGTACTGGATGCTGGATTGCATGAAATAAAGACTCATTAAAAGTTAAAATGAACAAATCAAGCAGAATCTCATGGAACCCTGAATAAAGAAGATTTGCTGGACCTCATAGGGTCCTGGGGCCAGGAACTAGAGGGTTAGTAGCCAGCTTCCTCCTCTGGGTTTCTTTGCACATCTTGTCTTTTCTTTAGCCAGTATTCACTTTTTCTTGGCTTTGATGAAGATGTGTTCCATATGTGCTTCTCCTAAGCCCAAATCCAGATACTCAGCTTTTTTACAGTGTATGTTTCCAGTGGGGACTGGTTTATTTTAATTATTTCCAATTATAAATTTCAGATAGGGTGGTTTGTGTTGTTTTTAAGAGGATTCTTTGAAAAGTTGGCTAGTGGGGGTTTGACATAGTGGTTAAGATGCCACCTGGGACACACACATCCCATATCAGAGTGCTTAGATTCAAGTCCTGACTCTAGTCCTGATTCTATATCCCTGCTAATGTGTTCTCTGGGAAAGAGTAGATGATGGCTCAAGTAATTTGGTCCCTAACACCCACCTGGGAATCCCATATTGAGTTCTCTGTTTCTGGATTTTGCTTGGTCCAAAACTGATGATTATGGGCATTTTGAGGAATGAAGTAGCAGATGAGATTTCTTTCTCTCTCTCTCTCTCTCTTTCTGCCTTTCAAATAAATATATTTAAAATCAATAAATTAAAAAATTTGTGAAAAATGGAATTAGAAGATGTTTTTAATTCATATTTTTAAAAATCTGTGCATAATTTTTATACTATGCATTTTAATGACATTTTAAAGTTTCCCTCATATGGCATAGATTTTCAAAATCTAAACTTATCTTTTAATTCTATTTTCCATGAATGTTTAAAAGGATCCTCATATGTCTATCTGTAGTCCCAATGGCTATATCCAGGAAGTATGTTTCTTTGAGTTTGTTTTTTACTTTGTAAACAGGTGTTATAAGAGGAATTAACAAAGCTAAATGGGAAAGTTTTCAGTCTTTAGTACAATTCTATATACGCATGGGAACACAAATCCCATATGCATACATACACAATATCTATTTACGAAAAGCAGGTCAGAAAACTAGGGTTGAAAATCCAGTAAGATATAACATAAAATGCCTTCAGATGAGAGGAAAAAGATGAGGACTCTCAACCTTTCTTTCCCACTAATTTCTGGTATTTTCTTGGGCAACTGCCCTGTCATCTTTGAATTTAGTTTTTCTCATTTTACAAGTGAAGAAAGTTCTCATGGTTGGTTATGCACCCCTCTAGCATTTTAAAGGTATTTTTAAAAAGCTAATAACCTAAATATCCAATTATTTCTTTTCCCTAAACCACAGGTACTCATTTTTAGGGGGCTTATGCATTCTTCTACTTAAAAAAAAGAAATTGAGGACCTCAAAGAGCCTTTGTTTCTATGTTCATAGCTATTAATGATGATTATATTGGAAACTAAAATATAAAATTTTAAAAATATTTTTTAATTTTTTAAACTTTTATTTAATAAATATTAATTTCCAAAGTACAACTTTTGTATTATAGCGGCTTTTCCCCCCATAACCTTCCTCCCACCCGCAACCATCCCATCTCCCACTCCCTCTCCCATCCCATTCATCAAGATTCATTTTCAATTATCTTTATATACAGAAGATCAACTAAGTATATACTAAGTAAAGATTTTAAAGTCACAATAAGTTTCTTCGGGAAGCATGAACATCTTAATAATATTGATTCTTCTAATCCATGAATGTAGCAGTATTTCCTTTTCTGTCTTCAATTTTTTCCTTAGTGGTTTGTAATTTTCATTGTGAAGGTATTTCATATTCTTGGCTAAATTTATTCTTAGGCATTTTATTTTTATTTTATTTTTGTAGCTATTTAGAATGGAATTGCTTTTATAATTTCTCAGTGAATTCACTACTGATGTAGGAAAATCCTACTGACTTTTGAGTTTGTGTTTGTTTTTTAATCCTGCAAGTTTACTGACTTTGTTTATCAGTTTTAATAGTCTGTTGGTAGAGTCTGTATGTCTTGTTCTGTGTAGAATCATGTCATCTTCAAAGAGAGATAATTTGACTTCCTCCTTTCTTATTTGTCTGCCTTTAATTTTTCTTGCCTAACTGCTGTGGTTAAAACAATTCCATAGTGAGTGAGAATGGACATATTTGTTGTTTCCTACATCAAACTAAGAAGCTTTTACATGGCCAAGGAAACAATAAACAGAATAAAGAGCCAATCTACAGAATGAGAGAAAATATTTGCAAACTGTGCATCTAACAAAGGATTAATAACCAGAATATGCATGCAACTAAAAAATTAAAAAAAAATCAAACAATCCAACTAAGAAACGGACAAATGATCTGAATAGACATTTTGCAGGAGAAGAAATACGAATGGCTAACAAGTATATGAAAAAGAGCTCAGGATCATTAGCAATCAGCACAGCAGACTGAACTGCAGCTTGGGATACCTGCATCTAATATCTGAGTGAGAATGAGTCCTGCCTCTTCTTCCAAACTAGTTTCCTGCTGCTGAATCTGAGAGGCAGCAGATGATAACCCAAGTACTTGAGTTTCTGATACCCAAGTGGAAGACCTAGATGGAGTTCCTGGCTACTGTTTTCAGCCTGGCTCAGCCATAGTTGTGTGGGCTTTTGAGGAATGAACCAGCTGATGGCCAAAGGCTAGGTCAATCTTTGCCTTTCTTTCTTACTTTGCCATTCATTTTTAATTAATTAAAAAAGACATGCAGTTTAAAAACACAATGAGATATCAAAAAGATAAAAACAAAAAAAATGGTAATGAGGACTTTAGAAAAGAGAATACCTATACACTATTAGTAGTAATGCAAATTAGAGCTATGGAGAACAATATGGTGATTTCACAAAAATCTGAAACTAGACCTACCAGATAACCCAACTATTCCATTTCTGGGTATGTATCTGAAGGAAATGAAATTAGCATAAGAAATATATGCTTATCCATGTTCATGGCAGCACTATTAACAATAACCAAAAAAAAAAGGAAATGGGGTAAGTGTCCACACACAGATGAATATATAAGAAAATGTGTCATATGTACACAATGAAATACTACTCAGCCATAAAAGGAATTTAATCATGACATTTATACCAAAATGGAAAGAACTGAAGATAATGATGATGAGTGAAATTAGCCAGGCACAGAAAGAGAAATATTGAATTTATTCTCTCATACCTGGCTTCATGAAAAAAAAGCATATATGAACTTAGAATAGTGTTTACTAGGGGTTGGAAAGCTGGGGGAAAAAGGAACAGAGAGAGTTCTGAAAATAGGTACTAAAACACAATAAGATGTAAGTAATAAGTTCTGTTCCACAATACAGTGGGGTGACTGTAGTTCACAATTATTTAATACATAATATATAAAGAACCAGAAAAGAGGAAGTGATAGACTCCAAACAGAAAACATAAAGCAATGGAAAGGCTATTTGCATGGAAAGAACGCAATCTCAAGAAGAGTTAGGGAAAACACTGCAGAGCAAACTCCAAGCAAGTTAGAGGCATGCTGTGTATCTACGTGGAATACAACACAGGACCCCAGCAACTGAGAGCCTCAGCACCAGCCTTGGAAAGTGAGTTGAGACCAGACTACAGTATCCAAAACCACTGACAATAAAGCTGTGGGGAGAGCTGGAGTGACTCTGGCTTGGAGCCTTGTGGGGGACAGTGTATCTGAAAACTCAGAGTGCAAAAACACATTTCTCTCTCCCTAACCACCCAGAACCAGCATCCTGTAACTAGCTGAGAGAGAACAGGCATACATATGTAGCAAACACAACAGCTGTGCCTGCTTGTGTCCATGCATTCAGCAAACAGCCCCGAGGAGACTTCTGAGTCTGGCTGGGAGAACTGACAGGGGGCTGGGCACTTGTGGCTGTGGGAAACCTGTGTGCTGGGATAGTGAAAACACCATGGCTGCATAGGTGGTGCAGGGAGTGCCTGGGTCTCAGGGCAGTCACTGTGGGAGCACCACACACTTAGGGATCCCTGACTGCATAGTAAGGGTTATTGCTGAGGGATCGATGCTCATACTCATGACTGCAAATATCCTTTATGTGATTCTTGTGGCAATACAGATGAGTATTGTACCCACTGGGGCTAGTACCTGGGCACTGGTCTCCGTGCAGGAGAGGAGGTGAGCCTGATACTATGCCAACAGAGCTGATCAAAATATCCCCTCTGATAAAAAAAAAAAAAGAAAAAAGATTTACCATGCCTAATTTGACTGTCACTTTGGACAGTCCCCTCACACTGGAGCACTGAACAGAGCTCCCTGGCCATGCCAACACACACACACACACATCTGGGTATGCACTGAAAGAGCAGACACTCCATTAAGCTACAGATGTATAGTTCAAAGATAAAAGCCATCACAGGGAAAAATAGCAATAACAAATGTCTCCACAAATGCCTAAAAATAAATGAAATTCAAGAAACAAGAATAAGGAAGACAGCATCATGTTCCCAAAGGAGCATGACAACACTTCAGTACTAGAATATGAAGATAAAGAGATTGAAGAAATGCTGGAAATTGAAATCAAAAATTTATTGTAGGATTGCTTAGAAATAATAAGGAGCAAATCCAGAAAGTAAATAATCCATACATGACATGATTAAAATTTTTCCAATGAAATTGAGATAAAAAAAATCAAATTGAAATATTAGAAATGAAGAATGCAAGAGATAAAACAAAAAATGCAGCGGGAAAGTTTTAACAACAGACTCAGTGAGGCAGAACAAAGAATATCCAACTTAGACAAATCTCTGGAAATTTTACAGTCAGAGTAAAAAAAAAAAAGAGGAAGAAATTAGAAAACTAAAAACAGTGTCAGAGATTTATGGGATACTATGAAACGACTTAACATACAGGTTTTAAGAGTTCCTGATTGTGAGGAAAGAGAAAATTGATTAGAAGGCCTTTTTAGTGAAATAATTACAGAAGACTTCCCTAATTTGCATAAAGGCATGTCAAAGTACAGGAAGCACATAAAACTCCTAACAGACATGACCAGAAAAGATCTTCACTATAACACATTTTAGTCAATTTTCCACAGTAAAACATAAAGAAAAGCTTCTAAAATATGCATGAGAGAAATGCCAGATTACTTTCAGAGGATCTCCAATTAGACTCACAGCTCATTTCACATCAGAAACCCTACAGGCTAGAAATGATGGTGTGATATATTGAAAAATTAAGAGAAAAAATGTAAACCCAGAATACTGTACCCTGCAGAGCTTTCATTTATGAATGAAGGTGAAATAAAGACTTTCCAAAACAAACAGAAATTGAAGGAATTTGTCACCACCCATCCAGCCTTACAAGAGATGCTTAAGTATGTGCTACAAGAAAAAAAGAAACATGGTCATCACTATGAAAGAAAGTAAAGGCAGAAAATCTCCCAATGAAAGTACATAGGAAATCCAAGCTAAACAATAAGAATCCTTATGAAAAATGGCAGAGACAAATCATTACTTATCAATAGTCACCTGGAATGTGAATAACTTCAACTATCCAGTTAAAAGACACACAGTGGCCAAATGGATTAACGAAGACCCATCTATTTTCTGCCCACAAGAAACACATCTCACCAACAAAGACATAAGCAGACTGAAAGTAAAAGGATGGAAAAAAGATATTTCATGCCACCATAAACCAAAAAAAGTGCTGGTGTAGCCATCCTAATATCAAACAACATAAACTTCCACAGAAAATCTGTTCAAAGAGACAAAGAAAGACATTATGTAATGATTAAGGGGTCAATAGGAAGATGTAACTATTATAAACATATATGCACCTGGCCAGTGCCGTGGCTCACTTGGCTAATCCTCCTACTGCAGCGCTGGCACCCCGGGGTTCTAGTCCCCGTTGGGGTGCCGGATTCTGTACTGGTTGCTCCTCTTCCAGTCCAGCTCTCTGCTGTGGCCCAGGAGTGCAGTGGAGGATGGCCCAAGTGCTATGGCCCTGCATCCGCATGGGAGACCAGGAGGAAGCACCTGGCTCTTGGCTTTGGATCTGATTGGCGCAGCATGCTGGCTGTAGTGGCCATTGTGGGGGGGGGGGGGTGAATCAACAGAAAAAGAAGACCTTTCTCTCTCTCTCTCTCTCTCTCTCTCTGTCTAACTCTGCCTGTCCAAAAAAAAAAAATATATATATATATATATATATACACACCTAATCACAGGGCATCTGGCTATTTAAAAGAAATGCTAAAAATAAAGAATAAAGATAAAATAAAAGCCTTTCAAATAAAATGAAAATAAGCAAAAATTTAAAAAATGTTATTCCACTAAAAAGAAGCTCAGTAAATTACAACTTAATTTTACAGCCATTGTACTTTGATGAGCAGAACAGTTTTATGTACTTAGTCAAGAATTATCTTTTGATGAGCACATTAATAGAAGTATTATGAGAAAGAGCACATGGAAGGTAAATATTTATGATTTGCCTGTTGAAGATGTCTTTATTCTATTTTTCTACTTGATCAATAGTTTGGCTAGTTATATAATTCCATATGAGAAATAATTTGCTGTAAGTTTGCTGTTCCATTTAGCATACCAGCTTTTACTCTGGAAAGACTCATGGGTATTCTGACTCTTCCTTGTTCATATACAACACTTTTATTTTTCTTCTATAAAAGCTTTTAGCACTTTGTATCCTTTGCTCTAAAATATCATACTGCTTTGCCTTATTCAGAATTTATTTTATTTTTTTAAAGTGCACTCAGTAGGCACTTTCAATCTGAAAAATCTGACCCTTCTATTTCTAAAAAATTTCAAAAATTGTTTGATTGACTGTTTCTTCCTCATGTTTGTTCTTCTTCTTTCTTGCTTTTTGGATATCAGACCACTGCAAACAAGTTCTTTAGTTTCTTATCTCCTTTGATGTGTTAGTTTTTTAATATGAACTTTCTCAAGTTTATGAGGGTACTTCAAAAAGCTTATGAAAAATGTGCATGTGAAAAACCTATACACACATTTAAAAATTTTTGCACCAAAATAAACTTATTTTTAATTCCATTTTCCATGAACTTTTTGAAGTACCTGCATACATTACATGTTTTTTTTTTTTTAAGTTTTGATATTGTATTTTTTTTCTGATAGGCAGAGTGGACAGTGAGAGAGAGACAGAGAGAGAAAGGTCTTCCTTTTCTGTTGGTTCACCCCCCAATGGCCGCTGCAGCAGGCTTGCAGTGGCCAGCGCACCACGTCGATCCGAATATAAGAGCCAGGTGCTTCTCCTGGTTTCCCATGGGGTGCAGGGCCCAAGTACTTGGGCCATCCTCCTCTGCACTCCTGGCCCACAGCAGAGAGCTGGACTGGAAGAGGAGCAACCAGTACAGAATCCGGCACCCCAACTGGGACTAGAACCCGGTGTGCCAGCGCTGCAAGGCGGAGGATTAGCCTATTGAGCCACGGACATTTGCTGATTGGACATTTGCTGATCTTTTACTCATGCAACACATGGTTCTGGTTCATTACCAAGTCAGTCTTGATACTCTGTTACTCTTCCAGAATAACTCTTTGGTACTACTGTTGTGCCTCCTTCAGACAGATATTTATTTCTCTCTAGGCAGTCTTTTCATTTTTTTTTTATCTACTGGTGTTCAATTCTTCTTGGTTCTTTCAGTTTTCCACTACTCCACTTCTGGATCTTCTGGTATCATGGGATGTTCATTCTCAGCTGACTGTTCTAACTCTTGGCATGGCATCTATTTGTTTATTTATTTATTTATTTATTTACTTTTTGACAGGCAGAGTGGACAGTGAGAGAGAGAGACAGAGAGAAAGGTCTTCCTTTGCCTTTGGTTCACCCTCCAGTGGCCACCGCGGCCGGCACGCTGTGACTGGCGCACCGCGCTGATCCGATGGCAGGAGCCAGGTACTTCTCCTGGTCTCCCATGGGGTGCAGGGCCCAAGCACTTGGGCCATCCTCCACTGCACTCCCTGGCCACAGCAGAGAGCTGGCCTGGAAGAGGGGCAACCGGGACAGAATCCGGTGCCCCGACTGGGACTAGAACCCGGTATGCTGGCGCCGCAAGGTGGAGGATTAGCCTAGTGAGCTGAGGCACTGGCCACATGGCATCTATTTGTAAATTCAAGTTCTCACCTTGATACCTATACAGATCTGCAACTGACCTTTTTTCTAGTTTCAGAGGAAATAGAAATCGTCTTCCTCATAAAAATTGATCTTGCTACTAGTAAGCTGTCTCATCTCCTCAACTTTTCTCTGAAAATTTCTGGAGTATTTTTTTCCACTTTTTTGCTCTCTCTTTCCATTTCTTGTGAATTCCCATGTTTCATTCCTGGTGACCCAGCTAAGACTTTATATACTTGATGGAGTTTTCTTTAACCATATGCCTTCAGAATTTGTTGCTTCATATTTGATTGTGTCTTCCCAATACTAGAAGATGTTCAGTGCATAGTAGAATTATTATTGCTCCTCAACAAATAGATATTTTAACTAGTATGCTAATATCTGTAAGCTTTTAAAAGCAATCTTTTAATAAAAAATCTCTTAATGGAAAAGAAAATAAATCTCTAGAATGTTCTCATTCTCAGTAATTACATTGTTTAACCCTTACTAACTTGAAAGAAAGAAATGCTTATATTGGACAGGTTTGTCATTGAAATACAAGAAACTCTTGTATTGTAAAAAGTTAAATATTGTTATTTAAAATTTTCAGAATAAAGCACAGCTTCCTTGGTGTTGCCACCTCCTTTGTTATTCTCACTCTAAACATTGTATACAAATGTGCTAATGAGCTCAGTAGCACATCTTCTGTTTTATTCCCTTGATGACTAATACCTTAATACTTATTTGGGAGCTGGCACTGTGGCATAGTGAGTAAATACGCTGCCTGCGGTGCTGGCATCTAATATGGGTTCTGGTTCGAGTCCAGGCTGCTCCACTTCCGATCCAGCTCTCTGCGGTGGCTTGGGAAAGCAGTAGAAGATGGCCCAAGTCCTTAGGCCCCTACACCTGCATGGGAGACCTGGAGAAAGATGCTGGCTCCTGGATTCGGATCAGCTCAGCTCCAACCATTGCAGCCATCTGGCGAATGAACCAGCGAATAGAAGACCTCTCTCTCTCTGCCCCTGCCTCTCTGTAACTCTGCTTTCCAAATAAATAAATAAATCTTTAAAAAAATACTTAGTTGGGAGGAAAGGCGAGAAGGACTTATTAATATTTTTAGGGAGAAAAACCTGAGAGTTTCTATATTATACATGATTAATAGGTTGAATATCCCCAATCAGCAAATTCCGGAGTAAAAATGCTACAAAATGTGAAAGATTTTGAGTATGAAGCATCACACTTTGTATTTTTGGAGTAGGAATACACAACTGATAAAGATTATAAAAATATTCCAAAATATGCAAAACTTTGAAACCTGAAATATTTCTGATTTCAAGCATTTGAGATAATGAATGCTAAATGTATGATAGTAATTTTTTATTTATATAGTGTTATTATTTTTCCAAGAATGCATTTTTCTCTTTGCAGTAAATTCATTAACACTACCTTACATTTCCTGTATCTATTCTTTCTGTTTTTATTCAACTTTGTAAAATGATGTAGTGATTTATTTATTTATTTGAAAGGCAGAACAACACATGCACGGACACACACACACACACAAACACACACATGGGGGGAGAAAGAGAGAGAAAGAGAGAGAGAATTTTCCATCTGCAGGTTCACTCACCAAATGGCAAAAGCAGTGAGATCCTAGTCAGGCTGAAACCAGGAGCCAGGAACTTAATCCTTGTCTCCCACATGGGTGGCAGGAGCCTAAGTTACATCAGCCTCTGCTGCCTTCCACAGAACATTAGTGGGAAGCTGAATTGAAAGCTGAGCAAACAGCACTTGAACCAGCACCCTGATACAGGATGCCAGCATCACAGGCAGCAGCTTAAATGACTGAGCCGCAATGCTGATCCCCTGTATTCAGTTTGGTCCTTTGAAATCAGATATCTCTCCTACCATTCCATCAAAACTTCTCCACACAAAGTTAAACATGACCTATTCATTGGTAAACCAAAGGAGCAGGCTTTATTTGATGATTTAATGGATCAATTAACTGATAAAACATGCAATTATTGATCTATGTACATCGTTTGAACTATACTGTTTCATGATATAGAAAGAATTTTGATCCACAGCATTACCTCTCAAAGAACTTATTTAATAATAAGTAATAATAATAATATACATAAAGCAATACAGTTATAAGTTACTAATGTCAGAATATGATTAGTACCATAAATGAGGTAAAAATAAAGTATAGAGAGGAAGAATTCAGCTTTATTTGGAAAAATTGGGAAAAGATAGTACTTTGGACAAGCTTTGGGAGTTATACTGTGCCAGAGGAAAGAATAACCTGAGCACTTTTCTAAACTTTTCTGCAGAAATTTAAGTGTAATTCTTTTAGCTTTGACTAGAGGGTCCTTCTGTAATGAGTCAATAGCTAGGCTGGAGTAGGGGATATTTTGAATTTGAGTCTTTACTTGTCCTCTCCAAAATATACAGACATTTAGTTTGTTTTAAGACTTTTTCTTGGAGTTTTATTCCAGAAGATTTGTCTTGGAACCATTATCTTGATACAGAACAAAATTTCCAAACTTGAACTTTGCTCTCTTGCATAGCATATAAAATGCTGTAGTTCCAAGCCATGCCTGCTATGGCATCTCTTTAATGCTGCAAAATTAGAAGTCAGTCTCCATTCTGGACACCGTTAAAGACTGTTTACTGTGGGGGAAAAGGAGGGCACCAAGTCCTGGGGGTTTGTAGGGTGCACTGGGACCCAGGCCTGAATACTTTCCAAAGTTCCCTAAATAATTACAATGATTGTTTTGTTGGGCTCATTGTCTACCTTAAATGTGAACTCCTTGCAGGTCATAGATATTGAGACATTCCTCAGAATAGGAAGGGAAGGAAACAAGAGAGTGGGTGACCAGGGAGCTGCAGTCAAAGTTCCTAGTAATCTGATCATGTAACTTTAGAGTAGTGTAAGATGGCTTGGGGAACCACTGTCACCAATAGCTGAAGTAGATGAAGTAGTCTTTTCCCAGATATCCTGGGAAATATAGTGCAATGGATTTTATGTGTTCATTCTGTCTTCACATTAATTTATAACTTTGGCCATAGAGAGAATTTATTGAAGGCATTTGTCAGAGATTTCATAGCAGACTGTTATGCCTACATGAAAAGTTACCTGAAGCGATTATTTCTGTGTGTTCATGGAAGCATCTGTACACAGAATCAGACATTTCTGAGGCACTTTTGGTGGGAGGGTCCTGTTGCCTGAATTATTAGCAGCTGGAGAACTGAGGGTGAAAGAAAGTCCAAAATTCCATTATGAAAAAATCATGACTATTTATTTTGGTGTTCTAAATTTAAGGTTTGGACGTATTTTCAGGTGGAAGTGTTTCAAAGAGAATTATTCCATAGACGATAAATGTTATAAACAAAATGAAGGCATAAGAATGAATGGCATTGGCAGAAATAATGTTGTGGCTTTCTATTAGTGTGGATCTTCATTTTGGAGAAGAGGTAATTTTGAGGTATTTTTGTTTTCTTCTGGTTGATGAGCAGAGGGACTGGAATCTGATAACTAATTCTGCGACAGTCATGAATTCTGAAGTCTCTGTGCAATATATGTATATATTCTCTGGAGGAGGAGGAGGAGGAGGAGCTTGAAAGCAGGTAATCCTTGGGGTAGGGGGAAATTACAGTCAGGGTTCAGCCAAATGTTCAGTGTGTGGAGTTTACGGTGATAATTAATAAATGGGGAACAAGAAGATATGAGTGTGTGTGAGAGAGAGAGAAAGAGAGAGAAAGAGAGAGAGAGAGAGAGAGTTTGGTATAGGGATTAAGAAGCTGCTTAGGACACCCGGATCCTCTATTAGAGTGCCTGGACTTGAGTCCTATCTCCACTTCTGATTTCAACTTCTTGCTAATGTGCACTCTGGGAGGCAGTGATTGGGTCCCTGATGCACTTCTGGGAGAGTTCCTGGCTCCTGATTTGGTTTGGCTCAGTCCAAGCTGTTGTGGGTATTTGAGAAGTATACCCAAGGATGGGAGATCTCTGTCTGTCTTTCTATCTGTCTCTTCTGCTCTGTCTCTGTCCTTTGAATAATTATAGCAGGTTTTCTACTTACTACTTGTTGAATTTTTTATTTAGTGGAAGGTTAAGGGGTTAAGCTTTTGATTAAAAAGGAAATTGAAAGTACATCTTGGTAAAATTAAAAGAAAAATAAGAAAGGAAGGAGGAGGGAGGGTAGGAGTAAGAGACAGAGGGAAGGAGAGTAGGAAGTATCATGCTCTTAAAATTACATGTATTAAAAACATGAAATTTGTTCTATTTATATAAATAAAAAAGGAAAAAATAAAAATTAAAAAGAAATTAACTAAAGGATGAAGAGCAGAAACAGGATGTTTAATAAAGGGATGTTCAAAAAGGGGAAATTTATATGAGTTATGCAGTTCTGGTCAGTTCTTATTGGATACAGGAGTAGAGAGCTAGCTTGGGAGGCAGAATGAATATGATAGATCACAATACCACTTATTTTTCAACTAATACTTTTTTCATGTTCTTCATGACTGTAGACAAAATCTCGTGGGAGAAAGGAGAATAATAAGACAATTCATTATTTAAATTGGATGAAAAATTGAAAATATAGAGAAATTTCTCCCCAAATTCTCTGTGTGTGTGTCTTTCCAATGATTTCTAAAAAAAAAAACGCCTCCAAGATTCTTTCAACATTGTATTTGATTGTCACATTATGAGATATAATAATAGAGCAGTGACTTTCAGTGATTCACACTCGCACAGTAGTTGACCATGTAAGATCGATGTGACTTTAGATATTTCTGTTCTTTGTTTCATAAATTGGCATTTTAGGCTAGTTGGGAGTTCATGGTACAATCGTTGGGTTCTTTTAGGCAGTTCTTGAAATGATTACTATTGAATGTATTAAAAATGTGAATTTTTGTGTGTTAATGGAGTTAGAATTCTTAGCAGGATAAAAAAATCTTTTATTTTTATAGTACAGTGTGTAAGAATATATAATCTGAATGTAGTTAGACCTACGTATTCCACCACTTATCAAGGTCGCTGGTCTTTGCAGAGCTATATGTACCAGGAGGGGAAAATCCCACATACTTAATTCACATTCAACTTTAGTTTTTTTTTTTTTGCTGCATACAAAAATTATAGGTTTATATTTACTCCCGAAGAACCTAAGAAAAGATATTATCAAGCCCTGTTGGTACAGGACACATAAGATAAGGAAGTTCTGTCTTCTATCAGTCATAATGATAGGACTAAGAACCAAAGGGATCACATAAACAAGAATAGTGTCTGCAAATACTAGCTGATAGAATAAAAAAGGGAGAGAACGATCCAACATGGGAAGTGAGATACACAGCAGACCCATAGAATTGCAGATGTCCTAAACAGCACTCTGGCCTCAGAATCAGCCCTTAAGGCATGCAGATCCAGCTGAAAAGCCCATGAGAGTATTTAAGGCATGGAAAGCCAAGCCGAGACACTCTGGGAAAAAAAAAAAAAAAAAAACCTAAATGAAAGATCTCCGCGAGTGAGATCCCAGTGGAAAGAATGGGTCATCAAAGAAGGAGGTACCTTTCTCTGAAAGGAGGAGAGAACTTCCACTTTGACCATGGCCTTTCTAAATATGATCAGAGTCGGTGAACTCAGGGGGCTTCCATAGCCTTGGCAGCTCATGACAAGAGCCTAGGGTGATTACTGATGCCATAAACAAGAGTGTAATTTGTTAAGTCAACAACAGGAGTCACTGTGCACTTACTCCTCATGTAGGATCTCTGTCCTTAGTGTGCTGTACATTGAGATTTAATGCTATAACTAGTACTCAAACAGTACTTTTTACTTTATGTTTCTGTGTGGGAACAAACTGTGGAAATCTTTACTTAATGTATGCTAAACTGATCTTCTGTATATAAAGAGAATCGAAAATGAATCTTGATATAAATGGAAGGGGAGAGGGAGTGGGAAAGAGGAGGGTCGCGGGTTGGAGGGACGTTATGGGGGGGAAGCCATTGTAATCTATAAGCTGTACTTTGGAAATTTATATTCATTAAATAAAAGTTAAAAATAAAAAAAGAAAAGAAAGAAATCCTCATTATTTAAAGGCACTGATATTTGGAGATTACTTTTTATTGCAGCATAGTTTTGCCTATGCTGGCTTATACGAGAAATTTCCAGGAAAGATCAATTCTTGAAGGCACTGCAGGTCTGAATTAGGCCAATGATACCTACTTGAGTGAATTCAGGGAACAATGTGAAGCTGACAAAATATTAGAAGCAGCAGGTAGGAGTTAGGTGAGGGCTTCAGGTATAAGTCAATAAAATAGACAACTTGAAACCACATTCCAGTTCTAGGCAGGCATGCAAATGACTCGGTAGAAAAGTAAATCAGAATGCTGGGACAGACACAGGAGGTATTTTGCAACAAACTGGAGGAATCTGGAAAACATCCTGCTGAGAGAAATAAGCCAGTCCCAAAGGGACAAATATCATATGTGCTCCCTTGTCAGTGACAACTAACTGAGCACCCAAAAGGAAACCTGTTGAAGTGAAATGAACACTATGAGAAGCAATGACTTGAACAGCCCTTGTCCTGACTTTTGAGGAACAACTTAATACTTTATTCCTTTCAGCATTTTTTGTTCTACTTAATACTATTGGTTGAACTCTGTAATTAACACACAATTATTCTTAGGTGTTTAAATTTAGCAGAAAAGTGCTCCCTGTTAAATATAAGAGTGGGAATAAGAGAGGGAGGAGATGTACAGTTCAGCACATGCTCAAAATCGGACTTACCCCTAATGGTAGAGTTAGAAACGTGCCAGGGGATTCCAATTCAATTCCATCAAGGTGACATGTATCAATGCCATCTCACTAGTCAAAGTGATCAATTTCTGTTCACAATTGATCATAATGATATGTGTAAGAGTCAAAGGGAGCACATAAACAAGACTAGTGTCTGCTAATACTAAGTGATAGAATTAAAAAGGAGAGAATGATCCAACATGGGAAGTGAGATACACAGCAGACTCATAGAATTGCAGATGTCCTAAACAGCACTCTGGCCTCAGAATCAGCCCTTAAGGCATTTGGATCTGGCTAAAAAGCCCATGAGAGTATTTCAGGCATGGAAAGCCAAGACACTCTGGCAAAAACAAACAAACAAACAAACAAAAAAAACCAACAACAACAACAAAAAAAACAAAACCCAAAAAACACCTAAATTAAAGATCTCTGCGAGTGAGATCCCTGTGGAAAGAACGGGGCCATCAAAGAAGGAGGTACCTTTCTCTGAAGGGAGGAGAGAACTTCCACTTTGACTGTAGCCTCGTCTAAATAAGATCAGAGTTGGCAAACTCAAGAGGCTTCCATAGCCTTGGTAACTCATGACAAGAGCCTCGGGTGATTACTGATGTCATAAATAAGAGAGTCTATTGTTAAATCAACAACAGGAGTCACTGTGTACTTACTCCCCATGTAGGATCTCTGTTCTTAATGTGTTGCACTATGTGAATTAATGGCATAACTAGTACTCAAACAGTACTTTACACTTTGTGTTTCTGTGTGGGTGCAAACTGTTGAAATCTTTACTTTGTATATACTAAATCGACCTTCTGTATATAAACATAATTGAAAATGAATTGTGATGAAGAATGGGATGGGAGAGGGAGTGAGAGATGGGATGGTTGTGGGTGGGAGAGTAGTTATGGAGTGAAAAAGCCACTGTAATCCAATAGTTGTACTTTGGAAATTTATATTTGTTAAATAGAAGTTAAAAAATAAATAAAAAAGATGAAGAGTGGATCTCTCTATTGTCATGCATTTTGTATTTTTATAGTGGGCTCCCACTATGAATATTAGTCTAAAACCCTTTTAAAATATTTGTTTATTCATTCATTTGAAATGCAGAGTATGAGAAAGAAAGAGAGAGGGATGGAAGGAGAGAGAGAGAGAGAGAGAGACAGAGACAGAGACAGAGACACAGAGATTCCATCTGATGGTTCACCACAAAAATGTCTGCAACAGCCAGGGGACAAGGTGAAGCCAGAAACCAGGAACTCCATTTGGTTCCTCCACATGGGTCCCACATGGAACTCCATTTGGTTCCCCCATCAGCTGTTGCCTTCCCAGTTGTGTTAGTAGGAAGCTGGGTCAGAAGCAGAGCAGCCTGTATTCAAACCAGCATTCTGATACACAGCAGCTTAACCCACTGCACCACAGCCCCAGCTTGATATCCTTTAAAACATCATTCTTGTTGTCTAAGGCCCTAGCCTGCTTAAGCTTGTAATCTGTAGGTTATCACTACGGCCAGTTAGTTAGGCTATGGAACACAGAGACTGAAATAGAAAAGTTAGTAGTATTTGACAATGTGAAAGTTTTTTTTTTTTTCTTAATGAGGCATTTCTATTAAGCTAATCATTTGTATGAGGACACATCAAAATGTTCATGGAAAATAGAATTAAAATATAAATTTATTCTGATACAAAATATCTGAAATCCATGTGTATTTGCACTTGGGTCATCCTATGTTGCTTTCTCTGGCACATTAGCCATAAACTTGATCAGAAGTTGAGCAGCCAGGACTCGAACCAGAGCCCATATGGAATGTTGGAACTACAGGCAGAGGTTTAACTTGCTATGCCATGGTGCCAGCCCCCTGTTTCTTTAATCAGAATCCATCACCTTATCTTTTTATGGGAAGGATGCAAGGACTAACTAAATTTCTCACGTACTGTTGGATGTGACCAATATAAATCTTATATTGGTTCTTTAGATTAAATTGTCCAATTTTCTAATTCACTATGACTCACTCTATTGTGTTTTTTAAGCAGATACAAACATTTAAAAAAAATCCTACCATGTGACAAATTTTGATGTAATTTTGCAGCTGTTTTCACACTAAGCATATTGTGCCAAACATGATCCAATTAGAAGTATTTATAAATTATTCCTATTAAACAGTATTGGTAATTTTTTAGAGATTGTCAAATTTTTCTATCTCTTCTGCTTGTTCATTTTAACTGAATATGTTTATGATTATAAAATCATAAATCTATAATGTTTATGTAGAAATGTTTCAAAATTATTATCATATTTATTCTCCTAATTCATGAAATGACAATGTAAGAGAAGTGAGACTTGGGCTGAATGTTTTGCTCTGAATAATTGCTTTTTCTTTTTGAGTTAGAGTTTAATATAATAAGAGGCTGTGGAACACAGAAAGGGAGAACTTGGCACATATATGTCTCAGGCAACTTTTCCCTTCATATGAAATTTATTTTTAAAATTCAGGGCCAGTGCTGTGGCATAGCAGGTAAAGCCACCACCTGCAGTGCCAACATCCCATATGAATACCAGTTTGAGTCAAGGCTGCTCCACTTTCGATTAAGCTCTTTGCTATGGCTTGGGAAAGCAGTAGAAGATGGCCCAAGTCCTTGGACCCCTGCTCCAATGTGGGAGACCTGGAAGAAGTTCCAGGCTTCTGGCTTTGGATCAGCTCAGCTCTGGCCATTGCAACCATTTGGAGAGTGAACCAGCAGATGGAAGACTCTCTCTCTTTCTTACTCTCTCTTTATTTCTCTCTTTCTCTGCCTGCTTGAAACTCTGCCTTTCAAATAAATAATAACAATAAATTTTTAAAAAAATAAGATTCAAGATTCGGGAGTAATTTTATGTGAATTCTGCATTGCCAAACTGCAAACTGAACTGCAGGTTGACTACTCATGGATTTGTTCCTGAGCCATATTTTTGTTGTTCTTGCCTTTACTTTAAATTTCTTACTGTATTATTATTTTTTCTCCAGCCCTTTAATTGGGTTTATTTTATCATTCTTTTCATAATTCTTTAAGATGAATATTTAGGTTATCAGTTATTAAAACTGTGCCTTGCTGCATTTCTAACACATACATTTAAATATATAAAATTTCCTCTATTGTTCTTCTTACAAATTTGATATGTTGTTTTCATTATTGTTGCATATAAAATGTTTAAAATTTCTAAATTAATTCTTCTTTTATTTGTGGATTATTTAATGCAGCCAGGTCCAATGAATTACAATGTAAGCTCACCAATGCCAGCTTTATTTGTGATTTCTAATTTTCAACTTTGAATCACAGTATCTGTTGACTCTAAGGCTGCTCTATACCAGGTTCTGAAACACAGCCTTTTGCCTGGTTCTCATTCACTATCTCCTTATGCATATATTTTTAAATTTCCCCAATATTCCTGCCATTGAAATCTGTGGCTTCACACTGCTCATAATGGAGCCTAATGCTCACCTCAATTATCCTGCAAGAATGATAACCCTCTGAAATTCAGCTATTCTCAAACACTCAGAGATTACATTACAGAATGTTTATATTCCTTTTCTGCTGCAGAAGAGGATATCTGCACATATTATGTGTGTATGTATATATAAAGATGCATATGTCTAATTACTTTACTGAAGTCATTAATTTTTATTCCTTCTCACATCACAATTTTTCTGTGACATTCTTGGTCACTCATAGAGCTTCCTGAAATCTTCATGTAGTCTAATTTCATAAACTTGACATTTTACCAGCAGGATATGTTTCTAGCAAGTAAAAGTGTAGATCTTCAAAAAGACATGATACATACACACTCAGTCCTGAGCATGTCAAACATTTATAATAAATATCAGAAAGTAATGTTCTGTACTTGCTAAACATATAAGATCTCCTTATACTGAGTATTATTCATATGAATTTTGGATTACTTTGCCTCTAGAGCCATTTAAAATAGAGTGGTGACTGTATAGGGACTAGTATGAGATCACTACTATTTTGTTCTACATAACAAAAATGTGGCCTCAGGGAAAATGATGCTTAAAAAGAAAGAAAAATAAATGTCATTTTTTTGCTTTGGTACAATATCCAATAATTACAATAACAATTGTGGTTGAAAACTTTTCAAATATACTTTAATGTTTTTCCAAACTTGCAGAAGGGTCAATCTCTTAGCTGGCCATCATTGAAGAAGTTTTTCAATATGCATCATTCCATCACTGTACAGATGTAAAATCTTGAAATTTTTAAACCACCAACAGGTCTTTTCCCAACACTAATGAATGCTTTGATTGCAAATACTACCCATGAGGGAATAAAATTTAGTATCAGAATAAGAATAAATTACATTAAAAGAGAGGAGAAAGAGTGATTGAGGAAGGGGTTGGTGCCTTTTGTGCTGAAAGTGTATAATTTGGAAAGAACCAGAGTTGTTGAGAATGCCCCTTTAAACTGTAGGACTGCAATTGATCTCTGTATATTTTCTGGTATTCGTCCCTTTGAAAGGAGAATGCGAGCCAAAATCATTGGCTGTACTGTGGAGCTGTCACATTTCAGTACTGAAAAGGTACAGTGCAAGTGAATTTAAACAGTCTTTGGCTTTCTATTCTGTATTGCCGAGAGCTTTGGGAATGATGAACCAAGTAAACGCTTTATTTTGGGCTAAGTGAGATACAGATCCCTCCAGCCTGACAGCGTTTCAGCCTCCGGATTGAAGAAGCAGCAGAAACAGAAGCAGCAGAAGCAACAGCAGTAGCAGCAGCAACAGCAGCAGCCCTTGCTGAAAAGTCCAACAGAGGAGACTTGATCTGTACTTCATCCTTGAACTCGCCTGGGATCGTGCACTGTCCAAGGTCCTGAAACATGAACCAAACTGCCAGTGTATCCCATCACATCAAGTGTCAGCCCTCAAAAACAATCAAGGTAGGATCCAGTTTTTATGTCTTCTTCCTGCTTCTGCACATGTATCTTAGTTTGTTTACCTGACACATTACATTGATGTGTTGGTCACTGATGGTGGAGATGTTCTGTTAATTTGTGTTTGAAGTGAAGATTGGATCTCAGTAAAGTGTTTGGCTCTATTTGCATGCATATGTAGACCGAGGAGGATAGTTTCCACTGAACAGCTGTTTTATCCTGATTGATTTTGCTTTTTTGATTGGAAATCTTTCAAGGTACATTTCATGTGTGAAAAACTTTAGTGAGCCTTTGGAAGAGTTTCTAGTTCATGTCAATGTTCTCAGTGGAACTAGTGAAGAATTTTCAGCTGCTGGCTTATTTTTCCAAAGAGAAGTGCATCCCTCATTATTAGTATTGAACTGTTGGTATACTAAAGTGACTATAGTGAGAGAGTGAGAAAGACTAAAGAGAGAGTATAAAACACATGTTCTTGTGTATATCATCATGCAACTTAAAACTGTTGAAATGATCAGAGATGCCATCTATTCAGGTGCTTGTTCTATATTTGAGGCTTTTTGAAAGTATATGATTAAAGGTAATATAACAAGCTCATAGTTTTAATCTTTTATATTTATATTTTTGTTTTTATTTAGGATACTCTTACTTATAAGAATATGTAAAAATAACTGGCACTTTAGTCAAGGTTTACTCTATTTTGCCATCTATTTGAATTGGATTAATTTTTGTGGGGATACTTTTTGTCTTAAGTTAAACTTTTGTATAAAAACTCTGATAACCTACTAGATCATCTTCAGTTACTGCAATCTCTCCCTCACATATAAATGCATATCTTCTGCTGAGATTCCAGAATTTGAGAATGAATTGTTATGATTTGAATTACTGTTTGGCTTTTAACTCAGGTCATTGACATTTTTGTGTAGACTATAATAACAAAAGGAATACAACTTTCAGCAATGTCTCTTATGAACTTGTATGCCCTTTGTCACAGTCCTTCTATGACAAATAGCGCAGAAACTGAACATTTTTTTTCATCTGTTGGCATTTTTAAGCAACAAGATCTTCAGGATACATCAAATGATGCTTAGATACTTACAGTATATAAATGTAAGGAGTTTACTGAAATCTTGTAGGGCCCAAATTCAGATAATTTTCACAACCTCTAATGGCAAAGGGAGAATCTATTTCAGCATTGATTTTCTGTACTGTGTCCAAGTTTAGAAATAAAATGTTGAGCTTTAGGATTTACATTTTTTTCTGCATGTCAGATTCCCACATACATCAATTATATAAGCATACTACCACCAAACAATGACAAATAGTAAATATATGACATTCTACACTGTGATATATAAACTCTAGAAGAAATATATGTTGTAGTCTAAAGTGGAATTGAATTACAGACCCATCACCTACCTTTGAATCTGTCTAGAAAACCATAAAATGACCAGTGGCTTTCTGTTTAAGTGTTGCAGGTGTCAGGAATGAAACATTTATTTGCCCTTTTTCTTTATTGGATAAGCAGAAATGAATGCCATTTTCTGAGATTTAAAATCACTTTCCTTATTAGTACTCTGGAATTGACTGCTCTTAGACAAACTGTGGAGCTGAAAAAATGTTTCTAGTGTAAGGATTTTACATCATCTTGCTGATCTTGCAGATGTTGGTTTTTTATTCTAACAGTAGCCATTGAATTGAAATGAAAGACATCATAAAAATTGGACAACCCACCACTTAGCAATGTATTATATTAATGGCTTAATGAAATAATCTTGAATTGAAGCTCTGGGTGATTTGGTTAATTATACAAGTTAAGTTCTTTTGTGTACCTCTCCTATTGCTCTGGGGAGACTAAGATGCTTGTGATGTTCATAAAGTATATATAGTTTCAAGCATTGAACGATTAAGGGAGTAATTACTTGAGCATTTTCCAATTTGCAACAGTAAAAAGAGATGAGTTGAAAAGCTCTCTTAGTTCAAATTATGTGCTCAATTATGAAACATTTATGGCTTTTGGAATTTATACTAAAAATGGCTATCTATATTTAGGTAATGCATTAGCCTATGAATACAATGCAATAACAACCTAAGGAAAAATCCTAAGATGAAAGGTTTTTTTGGAAAGCTCTAGTGTTTTGGAGTTCTAAAGACTCCTAGAACTTTTGGAACCTTAATTTCAAGGTTGGTTGTTTAGAGGTTTTTTTTTTTTTTTTTTTTTTATGAGTCTTAAAGTTACTACCTGACAATTTAAAATAAATCCTCCTCATAGAATTTGTTTGGTCTTCAAATAATAACCCTATTTGTGGATCTGGAAACATTCTATTTCTTACTAGCATGTATATCTCTCAATTTTAGAAATTCTAAAATCTTTAGGGACTTTTTACTCCATAATTCAGTGTAATAACCTCTAGGGAAATTGGTAGCTTGTAAGCATAGTAAATAATGACTATTTCTTCCCTCAATAGTGTCACTACTGCTAAAAAGAATGCAATGCGAGTAAACAAATGAATCACACTAGCTAAAAATAGCTTTAAACAGCAGAAAAGTAAAGAGAAAGAACAAGTGTGTATGTGTGTGTGTGTATGTATATTCCACTTGAAGTTTAAAAGTGGTGTAATCTGCTGCAGATAAAATTCAGCAATTGTTGCCAATGCAAGCTATCAGTCATCAAAGCTGTGTCAGTGTTAGAGAAGGAAAGATGAAGAGGAGTCATAATGAAATAAAATGGTCCATATTATTTGGGTTGCTTGACATTTGTTTTTGTCATTCTGGCCATTCTCCAGCTCAACCAGTTCCTAAAACATTTTTCCTGATGTACTTGGGCAGATATGTTTCTGTAGTCAAAACTGATAAGAGAGACTAAAGGAAGTCAAATAAAGTGCCAAGTGTGTTCTAAGATCACTTTGGACAGAATGCTGAATGCAGTGCACTCATAAAACCTTCACCCATTTCAGAGATTGAAAAGACATAAAGGTTTTCCTGAAATGATTATAAATCTTACCATCAAAAATGAATCTATCACAGTGATATCTATAATGGAAGGTTTTAGGGATTATCTGCAAATGCAAAATACAGATTTAGTCTTAGCATTGTTAAAAACATTATTTATGAAGAATTGTCCCCACCTTAATTTGAAGATCTAAAATCCCAAGTGCTCCAAAATTTGAATTTTTTTGAGTGCTGACATGACACCAAAATTGGAAAAATCCATTCCTGAACTCAGGTGAGATCACAGATGTACTAAGAAATTGCACAAAATTGCTTTTAGAGGATGTATATAAGGTGTGCATGAAACATAAATTAATTTTATGTTTAGACTGAGTTCCCATTTCCAAGCTAACTCATAATGCATATGAAAATATTCCAAAATCTCCTTTATACACCCCCCCCAAATCTGTAACACTTCTACTCCCAAGCATTTTGGATAAGGGATACTCAACATGTGTTGATGAGTTATTATGCTAATAAATACATTCCTTCCCTTAGTACTTCCAGCTCACAGCCTCATCCAAATTTGTAGTATAGGAAACAGGATGTACATGAGCAGGACAAAGAGACTAAAAATCTTATTATGAGTATCTTCTGTTAAGTCCATAAGCTTAGGAGCATGATTGTTAGAAAACAATGTCTATGTTTAGAAAATTAATATTTGGAGTATGACACTGCGATGAATCAGCATGCCGAGTCTGACTTGGAATTGCACCATTGGTATCTGATTATCAATTCCACACCCCAGCTTACAGAATGGATACACATTTGTGTTTCATGGGATAGTTGAAATAGATTACAATTTAGTCTCAAAAAGTAGCTCATAATTAAATATGCAAATTATATTCACAGAACCTAGAAATACAAAGGGTACATAAGGAAAAATTCTACCTCTTTATGTCATCACAAAATGCTAAATAAAAGATCCTCCCAATGTTACTATGGGATCCCAAGTGCAACAAGTAGAACATCCTTCTATATGGTACCTAGTCCTAGAGCTTTTTCCTGATCCTAATGGTATGAACTTTAGTCATAAGGAGAAAAAGAAAGTTCGTTAAATGATTATCTCAACACAAACTTAGAAACACACACACACACACACACACACACGACTTATTGTTGGTGACTGTATAGTTACTTAGTTCATCAGTGAATATTACAGTTCCACTTGGCAAGGAACCAATCTTCCTTCAGTCATAGAAAAGTGGACCAGTATCCTAAGTGGTAAGAAATCAGAAGAATTACAAAAAATTAGAAATGAAAAATTGTGTTTGTGTGTGTGTGATAATTTCTCTCTCCAAGAAATGGTCTATATCTTTAACAGTTCTGACACAGCTTCCTTTTATGCTTCTGGCAAAATCATAGCATGTGACAAACATGAAGAGGACCACAATTTGGAAATTTTGCTGATGACAAATTTATTATGGTCAAGTATTTAAGACTTAAATGATTACAGGACAATTTTATTTCTAATGACTAAAATTTAATTATTATTAAAGGAAGCATTAGAGCCTTTCATTTTTAATTAAATTATATTACATTGGACAGTTTTATATCTTATTAGCGTTTACTCCAAATAAAAGAGAAAATTTCTTTTTGTTTGACATTTATAGTGTTTGAATGACAACTTCTATTTTAAAGAATTATTCTCAGAAATTATATGTTTTAGGTAAATTTGAAAGGACTTAGAAAATATTGAATAGCACTTCAGTATCTCCTTGGAAAAATGATGTATTAATAATTTCTGGACATTCATTTTGGTCAGTTAGTGAAGATATTCATGTTGGTAAATTTGTGATAAAAAAATCACTAGTTGCCACTGAAAAGCCATTATGATTCCATTACGAAGCACGGAAACAACAAGTGAGTGGGGGTGGTTTTCACAGTGTGGCCCTCAGACTAGCAGTCTCAGTATCTTCTTTGAACTCACTAAAAATGCACATTGTTGGGCCCCACCTGGATATGAATTAGGAAAAGCGAGAGTAGGGCTCAGAAGTTTGTGTTTTAACAAACTTACTAGGTGATTCTAATGCATATTCATGTTTCAGAACTACTGTGCTAAAGGACTACACAAGATACATATGGGCTATGGTCCATTTAGAAGAATTGCCCATGTTTGGGTATCACAAGAGCCTGAGCAACTTCAAAATTACACTTATGGTCATTAAATAATATGAATTTTATGCAACCCAAGACCTTATTAGGTTCGTCTCCTTTATCCTTCGCAGGGATTACTTAATACAAAGCCTTTCACACATTTAGCATCAAATCTATATTAGTTGGTTATTAAATGGCTGCTAAGGTCTATCAATTCTAAGAGAGCTTAAATAATTTTTAAGACCTTACTTTACCAGTAATCAGGTTGGAAGCCTTGATTTGTGTTTTACATTCATAATAGATTTCTCAATGAAGTGTTTTATCATTTTGTTTGGCTTTCAATGGTTTGTTGTCTGATTTTGATTTGGAGAAGTCCAGCAATCCTCAACTTTTGATAAGTAGGAAGTATGCTGGACAAATCTCTTTTTTTTGCCAGGTTTATCTAAAATTTATAAAGAAAATAAGCAGGAAGATTACCATAGCCTTTTTCATCTTCATGAATGTTCTTTGACCCTTACGTATATGCCAGGTTGGTAAGGCATTATTGGCAGTAGTATACAAATGGAGAAAATTAATCATATTAACAAATGTTACCATCCATGGACAGACACAGAGTGGTGTTTCTTCAGCAGAATTAGATTTAAGTTAGGTAATACACCATGAAATAGAGGAAATTTGCCTTCTGAGTAGGTTTATTTCTCGGAAATTGTTCATAGCACTCAGATATTTCTTCTAATTTAATTTATATAGCTGTCATTGGGAAGGAAAAGCAAATGCACAGACCCTACCTTACTACTTGCAAATACAAGTGCAAGACAGATTGGATTACTTGTCCTTTAAGGGGCATCCTTACATTGCATTCCAATTCTCCCTACACCACCTGTGAATCATGTGGCCTTGGAGAAAAACAATTAACCCTATTAAGGCTTTTCTCCCCATTAACAGAAGGGTAATAAACTTAAATTATCTTCCAAAACAAAAATGCTATGTAAGAGTTTTGTATTACAATTTGTCCTAGTAGTAATTTTTAAAGGATATGACATTTTCATAGAGAGGTGCATAGTGAGAATCAATTTTTATGACATAAAAGCTGAGGATTTTATTTGCAATTATTATTAACCATAATGATGATAAAAACTCATTTTGAAATCTCCATGGAGCTGAAAAATATCTTCTAATATTGTGGTAACTTCTGCAAGATTCCATCATGGACCTGTACCAGGAAAGTAGAGGAAGAAGGAGATTGGATTCAAATGTCATCTAAAGAACTGATTAATCCAATAAAAATGCAGTTACTCATCCAGTGCTGTTTTATCAAAATGAAAAATACCTGGGTTGCTGCATACATTGTACATGTGGTTGAATTGAGTATAATTTTATCATGGGATGGGTTTGATCTTCTTTCTATCTCTGGATCTCTGGACTTACTGTTTTCTTTCTCTCATCCATTTTCCCACACAATGTTCCTTTTAGCAAACCTCTATTCTTTGAATCTCATGCAGAATTTTCTTGGTGAGATTTTTCAGACTCTAGTATTCAGACAGTTCTGTTATCACCTAATCACGTATGTTCTCACATATCTTTTGTGCATCTTAATAACAGTTGCTTGAGTCATAATCATGTTTGTTCCCATGTTAATGCTCCCCACTGTCTCAAAGAACACTTCAAGGGTCTGTATCTTTCACTTTCCTTAATCATAGTATCTAACCCAATATCTGGTGCATAGAGTGTGCCCAATTAAGATTTTCAGAATTAAAGAATGACCACAAAAGCTGTAAACTCACTTGTTTTTCGACTTTTGAGTTGAAAAAAAAAAAATACCAGTTCTCCTAGAACTAACCAGAATTAAACCTTGCACTTTAAATGTAAACAAAATAATAAGGGGCCCAAGGGTTTGTATCAACAGATACGCTGTTCATCCAGAGGATTCGTGATTTGCATTAAGTCAAAAATAGGTCTTGTGTTATGAGCCTGCTTTTATATCAGGATTGAGGAGAGACTATGTCCAAGTATAGACAATCTATGACATTCTGTTTTGGAGCCTGGATTAGCATAGCAGACACAAGTTGCTGCTTATTTTATTGGCAATGACTTTGCAGGGGGACTATTACTCTAGCACTTTAGTGAGGCTCCTTCTCATCAGAAACCTTAATTCTCAAGATGAATCACTGATGCCAGACTGAAAAACACCACTTCTCACACAACTCTGCATTCTAGGATTTTGTCCTAAGAAAAATGGATTCCACTTTATTTTAATGGAAAGTAAACAGCGTGAAAGTGCTTTTTATATTTAATAGATGTTCCCTTACTTGAATGAATTCTGTTGAGAATTATGTAAGGCTAGCACTATGTTCAAGTAAGGGGCAATATGGCAATATTTTTCCTCTATATATATATATATATATATACTCTGAAAGAAATAAAATACATGGAAAGGACAAATCCAGGAACTATCGACTTTGGCTCATGAGTGGACACAGTATAAAATGGACAGAGACTTGGAAATCTTGGAAACACACTTGCTTGCATTTGTTCAATCATTCACTATTTAGAGAGAGAGGATTAAAATCTGAGTCAGGTAAACCTTGTTTTTGAGAAGTACAACATAGAATACAAATTAATGAAGTTATAGTATAAAATAATAAATGCTAATTAGGTAAGTACAATCTTTCAGGGAGGGTGCATTCACAAAGCCTAAACTTGAATCTTACACAGGATTCAGAGAGATAACACACATAGAGAAAACATTCCGAAGTTGAGTAAAGAAGGCAAGACAGCTGTCATTTAACACTTGAGAACACTAGATTATGGTGTACAAGTGATTAGGAGGGGTGGGAGATGTGGTTGAAAGTGTATATGGGGAACTGCACTTTATATTACCTTTCAGAATTTGACTGTACTCCAAGGGCTTAAAGGCAAACAGTGCAAAGATAAGATGTTGAGATCTAAATTGGGAACCAGATCTGTGACTCTGGGAAACATTCCCAAGTCTCATGTTTTCAGGCACAAAGTGAGAATCCTAAGACCTTCCAGGCCCATCTCTCAGGATAAACCAAGGATAAGATGTTTTTATACAGACAGATATTACTAAAGGTAACATAATAAGAACAAAAGATTGGTTCATTAGCTTGATTTAGAAAGGTACCACCCACTTTCTCAAATGCTCATAATAACTTAATAGCCGGCCCTAAAGGCCTTAATTTAGTGGTAACTTTTTAATTCAGAAGAATCTTTTCTGATTAGTGCCAATCATTTAACTGCACCAAAATTTTTAATTTCTCAAAGATAATATTGAGATAACCAATTTCTTGGATGCTGGTTAATGATTTTTCATTATAACAATGCCTAGAGACACATAAATGACCTCTCTTTTAGAACAAAAGAGAACTACAAATTTCAAAGGTGGAGATGGGACAGTTCTTTCTTTCCTAGTTTCCTAAGATATGTGTTGTCTTTAATAAATACATTTCTTTAATGATCTTTTTCCAAGCATGGAAAGGGAAGATTAAAACACACTGGATGTGCTGAGGTTCTACAATCATAAAATTTTTTATGTTTTTTTTTTTTTTTTTTTTTTTTTTTTTTTGTGACATCTTAGTCTAAACCCTCATTTTCCAGATAGGAAAACTGAGGATCAGAAAGGAAAACAGGTGATGTCAGAACAACCCCGTTCAACCTTTTAAGCAGGAACTATAATTTTTATCTCTATATCTATTTCTATACCTAGATAAAATTATCATGTAGTACAATCTCACCATTAACACTTTGTACAGCTACAGTGGTTTATTTTCTGTTCTCTACTCCTTGCCCTTAAAGTGATCATGGTCTTTTGATACCTGATGTAAGTTAAATAGCGTGTAGATTCTATTAGTAGAATCTTTTTTTTTTCACTGAGACCATCGAAAATTCTAAGTAAATTGACTGAACAAATAAAAAATAGTAATTTCTCAAAATGATAAGTCCCTTGGCAGAACAATATTTCCAGGGTCATTTAATTTGTTTTCCAAATATTATGACTTAAGATCCAGGCTCCTTTTGCCTTTCTACTTTGCTTTTTCTCAGATTAGTTTCCATCACTGTGATTTCATGATTGCTTTTTTTTCTATAACTGGTCAGCAGAAGTGACAAGTTACAGCATCCAATTGATACACAGGTTTCTCTGTTTCAGTTTCTGTTTACGAAAGGGTCTCACACAAATTTTCCTCCCATTGTTGTTGGCTAGAGCTAAAAACTGCACTAATTCCTTATTTCATTGCTTGAGGATAACCATGGTTAAGTGGAAGAAGTAGAAGACAGGTTATACAAATAAATATGGGGTTCTGTTAGAAACAATCAAGAAAATAAAGTGATTTAGAAGTAGTAAACCAAAAACATGTACTACAGAGAACAACAAAAGTTAATTTGAATGTGATGGGCATATAATACCCACCACCTGTGAGAGGCAGGTAATGGAACAGCTCAGCACTGTTTCAACAAAGTTGTAATAACATAAAATAGATTATCACCTCCTATTGTTTCACAGAAGAGATTTTTCATTACCTTTGATTGATCAAAAGGGCAGAAAGAGAGGAGGCTTGTCTCCTTTGATGTTAAATGAATCAATGACTAATCAATTTTGTACTGTATTTTCTTTTTTTACATGTCATTGGGTTTTCTATTTGGGGAATATGAAAAAAAAATAGTGACATTTCTCATCCAATAATTAAGGTTACTCATGGCTTATCACTCTGACCTCTTCTCTTGTATCCCCAGGGACTTAAAATCCTTAAACCTTTAAATACCCAAATGCCTACAGAGTTAAGTGGTAGCAGGAAGACTATGGTTGGATGAACAACAGTTGAAACTGGTAAAAAGAGAGCATGCCCCAACTAAAGACTCACGAGAGCAAAGCCCATCCCCTCCCTAAAGAAATATTTTGGAGAGGTTTCTATCAAGGCGTGACAGAATATATAGATCACACCCAAAATGATTTTTAGGAGAGCTCAACACCTTTGTTTTGTAATTTCCGGCTATGCAACATCAATAAATCGTGTGTATTTAACTACCAGATGTTGAAAACCAACATATTTATCTCTACCTTTCAGACTTTTCCTTTGACCTCTATACTCAGGTCCTTAATTGTAACTTAGTTGTCTAACAGACATTATTAACCTAATATATTAAAATCAGAACATTTAGTCCTTGCTCCCAACACCTTTCTCTTTCTTAACATAATTAAATGATAATACCTCCATTTATTCACTCAAGACAAAAAAACATGTTTCATCCTTTTCTCTTTAATTTACCATCCAATCCATTGGCAAATCCTGTTCATTCTACTTCCTAATGTATCTCCAGTCTAACCACTTCTCTCTGTTGCAGCAAAATTACCCAATCTGACTGCACACTCACATCCCATCTGAATCAGTGGATTCCTTGTTTCCAGGGTATTTTCCCATAATAAATTTTTTGTTCATCTGCTGAACACTGATTTTAAAATTTTTTCCCTAATAACTTTGCACACCAGATTCAGACCTTAACATTGTTTTTAAAAAATAATTCCAGTTTATTAGCTTTTCCCTGACGACCATGTATCATCAGATCCCTGTTCTCCTGTTCATATTGTGCATCATTCTATTTTCTGACCACTATTCTCAAACCAAACTAACCTTCCTTGTGATCCTAAAACCTGCTCAAGTGTTTGTCATACAAATGTCTTTGTGCTTGATTTTCTATTGCCTAGGAATTCTGTCATTGAACTTCTCATAGCATCTGTCTAATTTCAACTTAAAGAGGACTTTTCTAATGGACTCTGACAATGTAGGCTGTGATCACACTTACACTAGTGATGCAAAATCTTACTAACAGATGGGACAGCGTTCTTGCATTATGCTGATAGTGATGCTCCTGAAGGCTCCAAGTCATAGCAGAGGAAAAGCAATTTTACTCCCCTGAAAACTTTGAGTGTTTGTTTGCTATATTCACTATCAGAGCCATTGTTGATGAGTGCTTCATTATAGAAAAGAATCATCTTTTGGATTTTGCATTTTAACTCTTTTCCTAACAATGTTAATTCAACACATATTTGCTCAATGCACCATAGATGCAATGTTACACAAATGAGGATATCAACAGGTGTAAGACAGAACCAATCTTTAATATGCTTACGCTGTGGCTTCTTTTCTCCACTCTCTTTGGGATGAAGGGAGAGAGAAAGGATAAGTAAGACCACCATAGTAATTGAAAAGTGTCACTACCGAGGTAAGTAGGCTGTGCTGGGGGAGATCCGAGAAGGGGGACTTTACTCCAAACTATGGATGAATTTGAATCTTAGAACTGAGACTTGATGTGTAACAAATTATAATCTTGGTGAAGAATAATGAGGGAAAGTTCCAGATGATGGAATTTATAAAACCACCTAAATAAGTGGGAATCTCATCACCAATGCATTATTGTCAAGCTCATTCTTATCTTGCCATTACCGTTTTTCAGTGCTCATATCAAGATCCAAACATTTCCAGGTAATTTTAAAAATATTTCTAATTCCCAAATGGCTTAGCAATGAAGGAATTTTTTTTCCTATTTATATATGAGGACATCAGTTTTCCCAAGATCACTTAAATTGTAAGATGTGCTCATGTTTGAACCCAGATGAATTTGCCACAAAATTCAAGCTGGTAATTCATGTTTTCTGCTTTCTCTTTGAGTATTCTTTCTTCTCTCTCATCTTCCTCCAAGTTCTGAGGAACTAGTTGCTGATATCCTATGTCAATGAATTTGAAGCTTACAATTTCTCTATGGGAATGTCCTTTGTCCCTCTTTCTTATAGCTGCCTGAAATGCCTTGCCCATAATGTGGGATTAAGTTCACAGGGAATTCCCCTCCTCCCTGAAGATTCTTGCTGCTTCCTTCCCAGCCGCAGGAAGGCTGCTTACTATGTGCTTCACTGTACCTGAAATATACCATTACTTTTTAATGTAGATTTATCTTTTGTAATCATCTATCTTCATACTCTACCTTACCTTATTCACTTTTAAATCCACAGCTGGACTTCAGGCTCCTTGAGGAGAAAACAGTCTCTCAGTTGTCATAGTGACTTTAGTGTCTAGCACTCCACTTAACATGGTACACACAAAGGTTGCCAAATAAATGAGAGAATAAGTGCAATATGGGGAATGATATAGTACTGCTCCAGAATATTCTTCACAATATTCATGTTTCTTTTCATTTGGTAGATAACCACATCACTCTCATTTTGTCAGAAGACATATCAATTTGAGAAAGGTAATGAAATAGATTCTTTAGTTATTTCCCTCCTGAAGACTTTCTTGCCTCTGTGTGTGTGTGTGTGTGTGTGTGTATGAGAGAGAGAGAGAGAGAGGGAGAGAGAGAGAGAGAGATCTTAGTAGAGACAGGAATTAAGTTTTTAAATGTAAATATAGCAGTTGATTTATTTCAAAGCTGTTTCATTAGTGTTTGGCTGAAAAGGTTTTAAAGTTATTTCAAATGTGTAAGAGTTATTTTTTAAGGGTGGTACTTTTCCAAAATAAGAGACTATCTTCTGAATACCTGTTCTGTGCCAGAAACTCTCACACCCATAAATTCTTTTATTTTTTTACCACTTCTCTGTTTAGGAAAGTAGTGGGAAAAAGTATTTTTAACAGACAGTCTTGGTCAAGGTCTTGCATTCATTATCTCTTTTAATATTTCAGAGAAAAGATTACCCATCATTTTATCAAAAATATTAAAGGCTTAGCTTTCTAAGTAAGGAAGAGGTATAACTGGGCCTGCAATCCAGTCTCACCTTGACTTTATAGTTCAAGCCCTGTCTATCAGACCTCAAGGTAATATTGTATACATAATATATCCAACTTAGGGGTTTTTCCTCCTAAAACACATAGGATTATATGAGAAATTGTTATATACTAATAGATTTGTCTTTTCCAAAATCTCAAGATTTTGCAATCATCCCATTTGAGTACTTGTCATTTATTACTAATGGAGATTGTAAGATGAGCCTAGCTGGAAACATCAGAACTGGGAACTCAGAGTTCAGTGAGGCAGAAGACACATTACACAAAGTCTGGAAAGTACATCTAATAGGAATACTAAGTATGACATATAGTATAAGCTGATACCAAAGGAAAGCTTAGGGTCTGTTGGAGAAAGAACTTTCAATAGAAAGGACAAGTCTGCACAAATGTCGATGAACAGTTATTTTAAATCCACATGGACTAGTGACTTCATATCAAAGGCCCAAGGAGAGGACCCTGTTGCAATATTAGTCTAGCTCGGGTAAGAGTAAGCATATTAAGGGCTGGTGCTGTGGCACAGTGAGTTAAAGCCCCGGCCTGCAGAGCTGGCATTTCGTAAGGGCACCAGTTCGCATCCTGGATGTTCCATTTCTGATCCAGCCCTCAGCCATGGCCTGGGGAATCAGTGGAAGATGACCCAGGTGCTTGGGCCCTTGCACCCAAGTGGAAAACACTGAAGAAGCTCCTGGCTCCTGGTTTCTCATCAGCCCAGCTCTGGCTGTTGTGGCCATCTGAGGAGTGAACCAACAGGTAGAAGACCTTTCTCTCTGTCTCTCTCTCCCTCTCTCTCTGTTTCCAATTCTCTCTATAACTCTTTCAAATAAATAAAATAAATTATAAAAAAGAGTAAGCATATTAACAATGGCGATCATGACAGAGATGTGTGCAGCTTTAGTGTTTGCAAAACATTTTAGATATCTTCTTGTGGAATGTGAGCTATAATCCTATAAAACACATCTCCTTCTTACTACTGGAGTATGATGAAATCAAGAAGGAACTATGTGGTGTGAGAATAAGAAAAAAGCAATGTGTCATGAAGTAAACATACACTATGTAGTTTTGTACATTGCAACATATTTTGCAAAGAAAACTGCAAAAGCTAGTATTGTGGCTATCTGGAAAATATTTAAAATTCTGGCCTGAATTTTTCATGGTCAGCAAAATAGGGCAGAGATGAGACAGCTTGTGTTCTGGAGATGATGAGTACAATAGAGCAATGGCACACATGCACCTGGGACCAACTGGGGCAAAGATAGCAAATGGTATTTCATAAGGCACTTGTCCTATTCCTGGCCATCATAGTTATAGTGACCAAGTTTGGATGGCGATAGTACCAGGAAAAAAAACCCAAAAAAACAGAAAAATGTAGAAAACAGTTGATAGCGGTAGAACTATGCATGCCCAATATAGCTGCATCTTGGAAAAAGATTTGAGAGTTTGTGATGAGTTTATGGAATAGGCCAAGAGAGAGGTCTAAGAATGTAGGTTTGGGTACATACATACAAACTCAGTTCAGTCTTATTGTTCAGATGATGAAAGATGTTGTGTATGTCTTATATGAGTACCTTCACAGACTCTATCAGTTGGAAACAGCTTTTGAGAAGAAGATTGGATAACAAGTACCAAAATACAGTTAGACAAAAGTAATAAATTCCAGTATTCAATAGTGCAGGGGGGCAACACAAAGTCACAATAATGCATCATGTACTGTATGAAGAACAGGAAAAGAGGACTTGTTGGGCTCCAAACCAAAAGAAAAGATAAGATTATGGAAAGGCTAATCGCTTTATTTGATTAGTTTGCACTGTATACATATATTGAAACATGTCACTGTTTTTTTTCCATAAAAATGTGCATGTATTATGTGTGAATAAAATATTTTTAAATAACAAGAAATTATACACACCTTCATCCTCATTTGTTCTAACCAGGATTTCTTAACCTTAGCATCACTGATACATTGGACCAGATTGTTCTTTGTTGTGAAGATGTCCTGTATATGATTGGATGTTGATCAGCCTCCCTGTTCTCTACCCATCAGTAACTCCATTCCTAGTTCAGACAGTGAAGGGGCCTCCAAACATTGTTGAGTGTCCACTTGTTGGCAAAAAGGCAGCTACTGTTGCTGGTGAAAAAGTTCTGGGCTAGGAATGAATGTTTTCATCCTGGCTCAAGGCTTTTGCGAATTGACACCCACAGAAAAGGTCTATCTTTGGGCCTTTCTGATCCTGAGCATGGATGATCCACCCAAAGGACACTTGGAGGATTCAGCATTTATTATCCTTGATTTACAGATGAAGGAATTCAGAGAATCAGAAGTCAACACCCAAATTACATGGAAGACTTAAGGCTTGAAACCCAGTCCTAACATTGTATACCCAATCTTTTTTCTACAATGAATGCTTCTTATCCTGTGCTTTTCAAAGTGCCAAGAATTAGGAATTGAGGGGGTGGTGAAGTGGGTAGCATTTCAGACTGTCCTCCATTTTCAGTCCATCCTTTGGCCTTGACCAAAGTAGCACAGTTATTACCATCCTATGCTGATGAAGGTTAATGCTCCTATTAAAATAATAACAGATAGAATCCTCTGCATTTTTTATGCCTGGTTGGAGCTTCAGAAGACAGAAACAGTTGTTAATCTAGAGAACAGCTCAAAAATATTCCCTATGTGCTATTGGAAATCTGTGTTCATGGTGAAAGCACTGTGAAGCTTCAGGGAGAATTATATTCACCAGTCTGTAAGGGGGAAAGATACAGGGAATGGGACCCAAAAAAGCCATTTCAGCATCCATTCTTGGTCTCTTTCCAGAAAGATTCATCTTTTTGCCTCTGTATTTTGCTCTTCTTGGCTACTTTGAGCTACTCTGGAAGGTTTTTTTTTTATCCTGGCAGAGACTTAACAAATCTCACCCTGTTCTTAAGAATCTCACTCTTCATCTTGATAGCATCTTGTTTGTCAATCTTCAAATCTATATTAATCCAGGAATTTCTCACCCTACCATTTTTCATCAAGTAGAAAACTATCATAGAACTGGAGAAACACAACTTGATCACACATATCTCCCCATTTGCCCATTAGGAAACCTGAAATTCTACATTTTTAGATTGATTTCTTAAATAAAGAGAATTACTTTCTTGGTTATTATGGATGAATTTGAAATTTTTTGCATCTATATATTTGTCAGCCATAGACAAACCATTTATTTCAGGAATGATATATGCTTGTTAACAGTGTGTGCTTTGGAAGCAAACCGTCTTGGTTCTTAGTCCAGTTTGCCACTTACAGCAATATTATTTTAGGCAAGTTTTCAAAAGAAAAGATGCTTTCTTCATCTGTAAGATGGGGAGATAAAGAACTCTTTATTAGAGTTATGGGAATTAAATGACAGGATACATGGAAAGTATTTAAAATACATAATGAAAAACAATCAGTTCTATTGTTACTATTACTTATTTGCTGGGGTCATTATGCATGCATATTACAAATTAAAGAGATCATTGCTAAAAATAAATGTAATATTGAAAGCTATCTGTCAATTATGCAATCATCTCTGAGTCATTGAAGAGGAGGGATTTTAATAAATAGATCAACAAAAATATAACCACATCAAGGAAAATTATATGAAATGGATTATAAAGTATTAAATCACTGACAAGAAAAAAATTCTTGGCCGGCGCCGTGACTCAATAGGCTAATTCTCCGCCTCCGGTGCTGGCACACCGGGTTCTAGATATGGTCAGGGCGCCGGATTCTGTCCCAGTTGCTCCTCTTCCAATCCAGCTCTCTGCTGTGGCCTGGGAGTGCAGTGGAAGATGGTCCAAGTGCTTGGGCCCTGCACCCACATGGGAGACTAGGAGGAAGCACTTGGCTCCTGGCTTTGGATCAGCCCGGCGGCCACTGGGGTGTGAACCAGTGGAAAAAGGAAGACCTTTCTCTCTGTCTCTCTCTCTCACTGTCCACTCTGCCTGTCAAAAAAAAAAATTCTTACTATAATAAATCAGTAGAATCCATATCCAGATATTAGACATTTAAACATGTGATTTACTTTTCTCCCTATTATAAACCCTGTCTGATGTGGATTTGTTGGCTTATAATTGAATTTCAGGCAACTTCTTTGTTACTTCTAGAAGATAAAATATTTCTGAAAGACTGAATTTTGTTTCATGTGTTGGAGGAAATTTTCAAAAAGAAGTATTAATGTCAGTGAAAATTCAACCAACTATTTAATACTTTATACTATACAGTCAGCAATTTACTGAAATAAGTAATTGTTGACCATTTGTTTTATTATTATTATAATTTAAAGATTTATTTAGTTGTCTGAAAGGCAGAGCTCCAAACTGCGAGAGGCAGAGACAGAAAAGGAGAAGTCTTCCATTTGAGAGGTCACTACCTATGTGGTCACAATGTCCAGGGCTGGGCCAGACAGAAGCCAGGAGCCAGAAGCTCCATCCGTGTCTCCCATGTGGGTGTGAAGGGACCCAAGCACTTGGGCCATTTTCCACTGTTCTCCCAGGTGCATAAGCAGTGAGCTGGATCAGAAAGAGAGCAGCAATGATTCAAACCAGTGCCCATATGGGATGCGGGTGCTGCAAGTGGTAGCTTAACCCTCTACGCCACAGTGCTAACCCATTTATGATATTATGAATCTGAGTGTTAGGAGATTACTCTAGGCAGATCACAGCTATCTTTACTTAATGAGGTAATTCTAGAAATATTAAGGAAAGTGTAGCACAGAATGAGTTAAATAAATGTAGAATGAATGTTGAAGATATTCAGCTCCCAATGCTTACTGTGTTAGTCTGTTTTCTTCTGCTTTAATAAAACACCAAAGATTGAGTAATCTATAAAGAAAAGATATTAATTTGGCTTATGATTCTGGAAGTTGGGTAGTCCAAGGCTGTGGTGTTGGTGTCTGGTGAAGCCTTGGAGCTATGACATAACATTGTGGAAAGGCAAGCAAACAAAGACCTAATCACTTTATCATCCATTGTTGCCATTCTTACAATATGTTTTCAGTATAAAATCGTCTTAACAGTTTTTTTTCCTATTTTTGTATGCCACTTAGTATAAGACATTACAATGTCACATTACATTACAATGTCATGTTAATAAAGCCACATATTCTTTTTCTTGAATAATAGTAAAGAGAATTACATCTTGCTGTCATCAGACTTACTACTGTCCTTTCCTCTTGGGGAGGCTACTTGGCAGACATATCCTGTGTAATGATATGTTAATCCTTGGTGGACATGAAAAGAGGGAGTACAACGTTTAGGCCATTCTCATTTCCTAATACCCTCTTATGAACCACCTATCAAGATATTTTAAACTAAGGAGTATACCTTCTATCTTCTCCTGAAGATTATAAGCAGTAATGTGATGGGAAGAATCATGAGGATATGACAGAAATTAGAGTTATTTTCTGACAATTATGTTGCAACAAATATGCTTAGGATGACTATTTATTCATTTGTTCTAGGAGCATATGTTTTCATTAAATTTATTATTTAAAAAAAATATGTACTTGTGAAACCTAAGCAGAAGCTCAGTGCTAATAAACATCAGATCTTTTTTTGTGTGTTTTGGTATAGTACTGACTCTTTACAATCTACAACCATTTTGCATGTAATTTAAGATGAGCTGATGTACCTGGGGGGTAACTCAACCACATTTTCCCTACAGAAAAAGCTCTTTTGCCTGAACTGCAGTAATTTTGAATATATAATGACTTAGATGTGCCTATTATAACCGCATAGTTAAAAAGCAAAGAACAGCTGAGCAAATTCAAAATTTAAACAGGTTAACACAAGGTGTACATTTAAACTACTTTAAACAACTTAAATCACTATTTCATGGAAAATATAGAACACTGCATTACTCTTAGCTACTCACTACAGAACAATTTTCTTTTAGGTCCTTCTTTTTGTACTGTAAGTTTTGTAGCTTAATATGTGTTACTTTTATATATGAAACTAATAAAGATGCATATTTTCAATAAATGCCAGCCTTTCACTAAATCAGATTGCCTATTCCTTTAATTAGTCCAAATTAGCTATTATGTTTCTTTCCAAACAAATGCATCTTTACGTCAATTAAATGAGAGTTTTTGATGAAATGTTCCCTAACAGAGAGTAAGTAATTGAGATATAATTGTTTGTGGATGAAAAATAACTGCCACTTTCATGGTAAATGTGAGTTTAATGCAGATGATTTCCATGATTATGATGTGGTTTATGCTGCTTTTTATACCACTGTTTGGAAGCATTCATAGTACCAGTTGAGGCAAAATCATCTTAATGTTTGTTTTAGTGCTTGGCAACAAATACAGTCTATAAAATATGTAGTACTTAATATTAAAAGCTCATGCCAGATTGTAACATAAAGATTTTATTCAATCTTTTCAAAGGCATCAATGTAAAGCTTCATCTGAATGAGTTCTCACTTAGCATTTGGGTTTCTTGTGATTTTTCAGCAGGTGGGCCCTCGTGAAGGCAGGAGCTCTGTCTCTCCTGCCCCCCCAACACCCATGAGCTTGTCTCATTCCTTTTTCTAAGAGGTTCAGGGTTCTCCTTGAGCCATCTTTGTGGGAATGAGAAATGAAGAGAGGTGCCAAGCCTGCAAATTCTCCCCTCCTTCTGTTGGTTTACCTGAAGAAAATTTTGTTTATCAACATCACATTTTCCCCCTAAAGCTGCCTTTATATAAGATTTGATTACTACCTTCACCCCCAACCCCACCCACCCCGCCTCTCCTACACATGGCCTCATCCCCAATTATGATCAGGTTCCTCTTAACATCAGATAGTACAGTTCTTTATCATAGTACATTACACCTCTGAAGAAATAGAATCTAGAATGACTTGAGAAAGACATGATCAGATATTGTTTTGCTGATGCTGAGAGCTGTTGAAGAGGAGAAAAACATTTTCTTTCATGTTGGTCAGATATCTACAGTTAAAAGCCACCTTGGCTTATACTTCCTTTTTTTAAAAATGCTATGGTGTTCAAGGCTGGCACCGCGGCTCAACAGGCTAATCCTCCGCCTTGCGGCGCCAGCACACCGGGTTCTAGTCCCGGTCGGGGCGCTGGATTCTGTCCCGGTTGCCCCTCTTCCAGGCCAGCTCTCTGCTGTGGCCAGGGAGTGCAGTGGAGGATGGCCCAAGTCCTTGGGCCCTGTACCCCATGGGAGACCAGGAGAAGCCCCTGGCTCCTGCCATTGGATCAGCGCAGTGTGCCAGCCACAGCACGCTGGCCGCGGCGGCCATTGGAGGGTGAACCAACGGCAAAAAGGAAGACCTTCCTCTCTCTCTCTCTCTATCACTGTCCACTCTGCCTGTCAAAAAAAAAAAAAAAATGTTATGGTGTTCAATTTCATCATCCATAAAGTGGAGAAGTTAAAACAACATAGGTAAGTTTCTGGTACATACTAAATATAATAGAAGACAATGTCAACATTTAGATCTCAGAAAAATGGAAAAAGAAAGAGGATGAAAGAGAGAAAGGGCAATGAACTGGTTTGGTGGTTAGGAGCTAAAAGATTCTACCTGGACCAGCTGAGATGGGGTGTTCCTCCTCACAAATCAAAAGGAAGTGGTGCAGTATTTATCCAGATTAATCACAGCCAAGAACACACTGAACTAGAACAGAATGTGCTGATGTCAGGAGCAGGCGTTACCAGGATTATCAATGCAAACAGGTTTTTCTAGAACAGACCATTATCCGGCAATATTCAGCAATTTTCTCCTTTTTTAAATACATTTTTAATCTTAGATTAGTTTTATATTAACAGGTTGCAAAGAGTTTTCCTGTACTCCAGTTCAGTTTCCCTTCTTGTTAATATTTTATGCTATGCTAGTAAATTTGTAATAATGATGAGTCTCACATTCATGTTATTTTAAAATTTTTAATTAATTTTTGATTAATATGTAATAATTGTACATTTTGTAGGGTATTATGCCATATTTCAACATGTATATAGCCTAAATTGATGAAATCAAAAAACTGGCATTTCCATTTCCTTTTTTTTTTTTTTTCTGTTTGGAGACTACTGACTCCTATCTTCCAATTCTTTATACTGTATGTATTACACTATATGTTACATCATAGTTTCCTGATGTGCTATGGATCAGTTGAATTTATTGCTTCTATCAAATTACATTTTGGTACTCCTTATCCAAACTTCCTCTAACCAACCTCCAAAATTCTTCGGAGCCTCCAGTATTCACTGTTTAAGTTCAGATTCCCTTTTAAAATCTTCCATTTATGAGAGAGAACATGCAGTATTATTCTTCTGGGACTGGTTTATTTCCAGTCACATAATATCCCCGGTTTCATCTATTTTGCTGCAAATGTCAGGATTTCACGTTTTAAGTAGCCAAATACTACTTAATTATGTACCTATACCTAATTTTCTTTATCTATTCATTCTTTGTTGAATGCTTTGGTTGATTGAATATACTAACTGTTGCAAAGAATGCTTCAACAAACATGGGAATGTAGGTATCTCTTTGATAGGCCAATTTCATTTCTCTAGATATGGATTCAAAAGAAGTATAGCTACTATTAACTAAACACCACAGTTTATTCAGTCCTTAAATTGAATAGAGTCATTTTTCTGTTTTGGAATTCGGTCCAAGATACAACATTACATTTAGTCATTAGTCCCTTAGCCTCTCTGAACAGTGACAGTTTTTAGAATTTCCTTGTTTTTGTTGAACTTGTCAGATTAGAGAGAGGACTGGTCAGTTATTTTGTAGAATGTTGCCCTTTTTTTTTTTGCCAGGCAGAGTTAGACAGTGAGAGAAAGAGACAGAGAGAGAGTTATAGACAGTGAGAGAGAGACAGAGAGAAAGATCTTCCTTCCGTTGGTTCACTCACCAAATGGCCGCGACGGCCGGGGCTACGCCGATCCAAAGCCAGGAGCCAGGTACTTCTTCCTGGTTTCCCATGTGGGTTCAGGGGCCCAAGCACTCCGTCCATCCTCCACTGCCTTCCCAGGCCACAGCAGAGAGCTGGACTGGAAGAGGAGCAACCAGGACTAGAACCCGGGGTGCCAGTGCCTCAAGCAGATTAGCCAAGTGAGCCACAGCGCTGGCCTAGAATGTCCCTCAAATTGTGTTTTTTTGAAGTTTTTCTCATAATTAGACTGATATTTTGGGAAAACTTTAGTCATATTTTAGCAAAGATCTGTGCTATCCACATGACTTACCAACTGATGTTGTCCACCTTAGTCACCTGGATAACATAGTGTTTTAGGTTTCTACACTATAATAACACTCTTTTGCCCCTACTTCTCACACCACTAATGAGTTGTGGAGTTATTCTTCATATATCTGAATGGGGGTGGAATTATGTATACAAATTATTTGAAATTCTATTCAGAGATTTGTTTTTTTCTCTCCCCTTACCATATTGAGTTATCTATTCATCTATTTCTATCACTATCACTATGAAATAACAGCCATTTGTTTTATACTTTATATTATAAACCAATTTTATTTTATTTATTCTGTTGTTCAAATCATTCAAACTGTGGGCACTGAGGACACTTTCCTGTTGGTTTGTGTGTGCCCTTGGCATATACCGGTTTTTTGGTTTTTGTTTTTTATTCACTGAGTATTTTCTTAGTTTCTTACATCACAAAATGTTACAGGCTTGTGGTATATTTTCCCCATCCTGGCTCCAGAAGTAACCATTTCTCCAGAGACTCTTTTTCTTTTCATTAGATAATGGTTTTCAACCCAAGGGCAGGATGCTGTGAATACTGGGTGTGCCAGTTACTACAGGGATGACATTATGCAATCTACCTCCTCAGCAGACAGAACTAAGAAATGTATGTGTGTATCCAAACACATGCATTTACACAGATCTGCAATTATTTCTATATCTCTCCATCTGTAACTATGTTTAGCATTTAAACTTGAGTTCATCCTGAGGTTTCCAACTCAAATAATGTACCACAGGCATCAGTCTAACTTTTCACATTTGCATGGGTATAGCTTCGCTCCAGACATCATTTGACTATTTAGTTCTTTCTGTGTCCAGGTATATATACACATGCAGGGTTTCAGGATTGCTAATTTGCATTTCCCTTGAGAAACAACTTTACCAACCAGAGTACGGTGCTTATGCAAAGTTCTTTTTATCTTTGGTCTGATACTTTCTGGTCATTTCCAAAGTTATTCAGGCCAATATTTCTTTAACTCATCCTCTTCAGTCAGGTTCTGTTACACATTTATCTTCCAGTTGGAATTTATTCTGTAATCTTAAAATCTACTAGTTATTTTTTAAATTTATATTCATTAAGATTCATTCCTTGTTCTATAAAGTTCTATTAGTTTTTTTAAAAGATTTATTTATTTTACTTGAAAGTCACAGGTACACACAAGGAGAAGGAGAGGCAGAGAGAGAGAGAGAGAGAGAGAGAGAGAGGGGGAGAGAGAGAGGTCTTCCATCCACTGGTTCACTCCCCAATTGACCGCAATGGCCGGAGCTGTGCTGATCCAAAGCCAGGAGCCAGGAGCTTCTTCTGGATCTCTCATGTGGGTGCAGGGTCCCAAGGACTTGGGCCTTCATCTCGTGCTTTCCCATAGAAGAAAGCTGGATCAGAATTAGAGCAGCTAGGACTCAACCCAGCGCCCATATGTGATGCTGTCACTGCAGGTAGTGGCTTTACCTGCTACGCCACAGTGCCAGCCCCAGTTCTATTGGTTTTGACAACTGCGGTGTCACATAGCCAATGCTACAATACTATATATAGTAATTTCACTGCCATACAAATATTTCCTGTGCTTAATTTAGTCAATGGTCTCCCTCCCAAATCCCTTGAAATATCTGATCAATTTACCGTTTTTTTTTTTTTTTTTTTTTTTACTTTTCTGTAATATTTAGTGTTTAACCTTTTCAGATAGGCTTCTTTCACTTAATAATATGTTTTTAAGATTCACACATGTTTTAAGAGTGAATTAATAGGCCGGTGCAGCGGCTCACTAGGCTAATGCTCCGCCTTGCGGCGCTGGCACACCAGGTTCTAGTCCCGGTCGGGGAGCCGGATTCTGTCCCGGTTGCCCCTCTTCCAGGCCAGCTCTCTGCTGTGGCCAGGGAGTGCAGTGGAGGATGGCCCAAGTCCTTGGGCCCTGCACCCCATGGGAGACCAGGAGAAGCCCCTGGCTCCTGCCATTGGATCAGCGCAGTGCGCCAGCCGCAGCGCACTGGCCGCGGCGGCCATTGGAGGGTGAACCAACGGCAAAGGAAGACCTTTCTCTCTGTCTCTCTCTCTCACTGTCCACTCTGCCTGTCAAAAAAAAAAAAAATCTTTCTGTCATTCTTTCACATAAATAAATCTTATAAGGAAAAAAAAAGAGTGAATTAATAACACATTCTATATTATTGCTGAATGGTATTCTTTGTAGATATATTAGTTTGTCTATCTATTCCCCTGTTGGCTACCACCTTGGTTGCTTTCAGTTTTATGTGAACATGAACAAAATAGCTAAAAATTTTCATAGGCAAATTTTTGTGTGAACATTAATCCTAATAATTTTTGTAAATACCTAGGATTGAAACAGGTGAGAGACATGGTAAGTCCATATTCTACTTTATAAGGAGTCAAAAAACTGTTTTCAAAAGTGGCTGTACCATTTTTGATTTGATTAGCCACAAATGAGAATGATTCACAATCAGTACTGATATTGTCAAGGATGTTTCTTTGTTTTTGTTTTGGATTTCAGCTATTTTAATAAACAAGTTGTGATATCTTATTACTTTAATTTGTAATTACCCAATGTAAATGTTAAACAGTTTTTCAAGGATGTATTTTCTGTTTAAAAACTTATTTGGTGAGGACTATACTCAGTTCTTTTTCCCACTTTTATTTGGATTATTTGTGTTCCTATTTGTGATTTTCTAACAACTTATTTCAGATACACATCCTTCAGTAGATATGTGATTTGCAAACATTTTCTGTCAGACCATGGCTTGTTTTTTTGTTCTTTTAATAGTCTCCTTCTCAGAGAAAATGTTACTAATTTTTTTATTTTACTTTTATTCTTCTTATATCTACAACTGTATCCTCGGCTATACAGCATCCTCCTACTTATTTTAAATTATATTCAATTCTGTTTTAAATAATCATCTAGTGTATTACATTTAAAAGAACTGCTCGTACAGCTTGAAATCTGTTTTTCCCATTCTGCCTAAAATGTCATTTGCACCTGTCAGAATTGCCACTAAGCCCAAGTTCACTCATCTAAGACAGGAGAGGAGGTGTCAGAGCAGGGGGAAACCTATTGTACTCTGTGTGAAGCACATCAACCTGGGTGTTGGACTCAGGAACCTTGACTTTAATTCTTCTCATGACATTTTCTGGTTGTGTGACTGCAGGAATGTTAACTGGCTTTTCTGAATCTTAGTTTTCTTACCTGAAAAATGAGAATGGTATTACCCACCTGTATCAAGATGCTTTTGGAAGGAAACAAATAAGTGCTTAGCACAAAGACAGACATTGGGCAAGCACTGAATGAATGTTGTATTCTGTGCCATATTTTTTTTCAACCTGTGCTAGTTTGCCTTCCTCTGCTCTTGAGTGTTCATCCACCCATTTTTATCACAATGCAGGATTTTCTACTTTGAGGACATTTTCTACACTTTTCTGCATTGCAACTCTTTGACTGTGTTGAAAACATGACTTCCACGCTCCCAGCAATTGGCTGCTCTAGTGCACCCTGATGTCTAGATCACAAGGTTCTTGATCGGGTTCAATAGCATTGTTAGAAAACTACCCACTGGCAAAACCTCTGTTCTCTCCCCTCATGTCCAATCTCTCACTAAGTCCTGTCGATTTTATTATACAAGATCTTTATGAATTGAAGTTGGACAGAAAAACTTAATATTGTTAAGGTGATGATTTTCCTCAAATTAATCTAACATTTAATGAAGCTCCAATGTGATTTTTGTGGATCTAAAAAGCTTATTCTAAAATTTGTTTGGAAGAGAATATGCTTGAGAATAGTCAAGAAATGTTCCAAAGCATTGTATAAAGCCATAATAATTAAGGCAATCTGAAACTGACTGTGTTTTATCAAAAGTAAATGATAGAAAGCATAGTCATACATGCGTATGTAAAATATACATGTGTATAATATGTATGTGTGCCCAAATAACAAATTATACATAATTATAGTGTAATATATATCATATGCTTGTACATATTGTAATTATATACTATAATTGTAGTGTACCAATTGTCAGGTAAAGAACGGATCATGCAGAAAAATCTGCGTTGCACAATAGTTAGGAGCACAGGCACTGACACATGGTTTGAGTCCTGGCTCTGTCACTTCCCACTTGTGTAATCTTAGGCAGGATATTTAATTTGGGGAACTGTTATCTTAATTTCATTTTGTGCTACATGGGAAAAAATAGTAGCTACCTCAAAAATTAATTAGGCAAAATGAATTAATGTAGGCCAGAAGTTTATAATGAACCTTATAATAGGCATGATATACCAGTATGAACTATTGATTGTATGATTCATAATACAAAGCTTAAGCAACTATCTATACATTTTGAATAACAACACCTTAGTGCTTACTGTGAGCCCTACACTAATCAGTGTCCATCCTGTTGTTGTGTTCTTGTGATGTGGATTCATTGGACTTTAAACTAAATAGTCAATTTTAAAATTGTATGTGGTGAAGACTTCTCTAGGGGACGTCCTCTTAACATATTATCTAAAACAATGATTGTAAACTCATTTGGTAAAAAGGAGTATCAGGCCAATCAGCAAAGCAGACCAGGAGGAGAATGTGGGGAATTGGAGGCCTCAAGGACCATTTAAGAAGACAACCGCTTTCAAAGGTCCTGAGTATTACCATACAAAAATGCATGTAGATTTTAAAATATAAGCACAAATATTAATTTTAATGCAAACTTTTCTCCTTTCTAAACAGTGACAGCTAATTTAAATTTCAAAACATTGCAAGGGACAAATAAATGCATGTCTACAGATCAGAATTTGTTCTTATTGTTTGTTTACCATCTGATACTTGAAATGTCCTTTATACTACACTACTGTCTTTCTGACAGTTTGTGTATCTCCATTGTACCTTATTTGTCCAATGCTATCTAGATAATAAGGGCTCAATGCTTGCTTTTTGTTTAATAAAGTTTATTTCAATCTGTAGTCTTTCTGATTCTAATCAATTCTTTGAATCAGTAATAATATCTCAATTTGTTAGCCATTTATTTTATATATAGGCTGCAGGTAAGGGCTCCCCATATACCCATTTGATTGGTACAACAGTCCATTTTCTCACTTTATAGATGAGAAAGCTAAGAGGTTAAGTGCCTTTTCTAAAGTTCAAAGCCAATGGCCAGAATGCCTTGATTCCACATGGTCTAGATCTACCCTTTTGAGAGAGTAGGAGGTGAAAGAACTAACGAGAGGTCCATTTCTTCCCAGGTTATAACCTTGACCTGGCATCAGCTAACTGGAGATAATGAACATGTTTTATACTAGAAAATCTTTTCTTAGGAACATCCGTTGGATGACCTTGTCAGGCTTACAGCTTAGAAAGCAGAAAATTTAGGCAAATGTATAAATGTGGTAACTGTCCAAATGCTCATTTGTAAATTGGTTGTTTGGAATTCAGAATTTATTTTCCTGCAGAAACAGTTACAAATGGTGGTTATGTTTCCCCTGAGGCTCATCCACAGAAGACTGTTTAGCTTTAATGTATCTGAAATAGTGTACATTTGCTGTGAAAATGTGTAGAAAAATAAAATCACTTTAATTCTAGTAATTAAATAAAGAAAATTAAATGAGAATGATATCAGCCAGCCTTATTAATATTTTAATATTATTATTTTTATTGGGTTCTTGCTGTCTACTCAGAGAATTCTGAATATTAGCTCAAATAGGCCAGGTGACTAGGTAAGTTTGTAAGTGTTTTATTCAGTGAGAGAAATGCACAGGAATGTGAGGGCTTTATTTAGGCGAGAAGTCTGGAAACGTAAGCTGGGTGCGATTAAGGCAGAGAGCAGGCTAGGCGCCACGGGAAGCAAGCATGCAGACAGTAAGGTAAGCAGAGGTAGGGATGAGGTCAAAAGGCTGCAGGCCACAAGACACAGGGCAAACAGTGGTGGGGAGGGACACTGTGCTTCTGACCTTTTATCCACTTCCAAAGGGGAGTGGTTACATAGTCTGTTGGGTACATGGGCATACAGGTGAGGTCAGGTAGGGGTGTGAAATCATATCGAGGGTGTGGTGAAGCCGTAGTCTTCCAGATCTAATCAATGTAATCCTGTATGCCTGCCTTTATTAAGAACACATCTTGACTTCTAACTTGCAGGAAAGACAGATTTACAGAGGAAAGGATGTATAATTTCCAAAATTATTTTGCGAGGATTTTAAAGAAGATTTATGCACTCTTCAAAACACTTGAGAAATTAATGGAATCATGTTCTTGAGATATCTGATTTCATTTCATGACTTCTAGATGTCTTATCTCTTAACTTCCCATGATTGATGATATTTCTGGGGTCCACTTTAGGTGAAGAGGAAAGACATGAGAAGTATAAACGTAGAAGATAGATGGAGATGTATTTCCTAATGATGTGGAAGTTGAGAGAGACAGTAGGTAAAGGAAAATTAATGATTATGCCTGTGTTTCCATGCAAGAAGTAGAAGTAGCCACAAGCTGTGAGAGTATCATTCTTGATTCCTTCTAGGAGAGGCAAAAACATGCCGACAACAGATAGCTTTCTTCTGAGAATTCAAAGAGGTTGTTCTTGTTTTGTTCCATCATTTCTAGGCGATGCAACCATCCTCCCTGGAAAATGCAGAATTGGTACAGGGTTGAGGTCCAGAGTGCAAAATGCTGTTCAAATTGCACTGAGCATTTATCATCTGAATCTTTATTAAGCAACAGTGTTTTTTCACTTGGATTAGTTAGCTTTTATTGCTTTAATTAACTTATCTGAGAAGAGCATCTTAGGGAAGATTTATCTTAGTGTGCAGTTTGGAGGTTCATAGTCCAAGATTGGGTAGCTTTTGGTGATGTTGGGATGAAAGAAAAGACGACATGGTGAACTGGGAAGCCAGAACAAACTTGGCATAATAACTACCTTCTGATGGCAAGCTCCTGTGTCCTCACAACCTCCCACTGAGTCCACCTTCTAGACACCATAACAAGATCAAGTAATCATCCTTAATCCATTAACTTTTAGCATTACATTTACCATCAGTGTATATTTTAGGGACCATGCCCCCAAAACATGGACCTTGGGAGATACCCAAATTATTTTCCAAACAGCCCCCAGTAAACATCAATATCATATTTTAGTGTCTAGATTTTATCATCTACATCTTTAACTTTCAGTTAGGAGAATAAAAGGTTAAAAAGATTTCATATATTTCATATGGCCAAATGGTTCAACAGGAGGTTGAAGAAAAATGGACATTCACCTGACAGTTCCACAGTTTGGTTAGAATAATGTGAAAGAGGGCTGGACAGGGCAGAGGCATTTCCTGTCAGGCATAGAAACAGAACTGATAACAACAGTCAGGAGGAGGGTTATATTGGTCATAGGGCAAAAACAAACCTGGATGAAATCCAACCACACCGAGAAAACAGGAACCACAATATGTTCTGGGCATTCACTGTTTCTCTTTATTATTCTCTCAACAATAATCTACTGGGTTAGCTGACTAGGCACACTGAATTGTTCCTCAACTGCTTTGAACTAACACAGACAAAGAAAGATCAAAATGCTTGTTGTGCTATCACCATGCCCAAGGAATGTTTTCAGTGCTTCTCCACTACAGAGGATTATTAACTTAGCTGCCCATTTAAAAAAAATCTCTTGAATTTGGGGTGCCAATCCCCATAGGATTCATTATAATAAATATTAATAATGCTGTGAAAAAAACAAGAGTCCCTTGTCTCTGAAGGATTATGTTCTTTTTGCCAAGTGAGTTAAAATGAAATGGATTTTAATTTTATTAATTTCTCATTTGAAGTGGCCATTCAACTTTTAACCTGTAGCAATCTTATAATAACTATAAATGCACTTTGGAAGCCATACACTTTTGGTGAAGTGACTACTCAAAAAACATTTAGGGCAAAGATGGAAACAAAGTATTTTGAGAGTCCCATATTAGAACCCCTGATTTTTTAAAAAAAGTATATACACACATATATACATATTTATATGTATTGTTGCTTTTCTCATAATTAAAATCAAGTGATTTACAAATAGGCAAGATTAAAATTTTAGCAATAATATAAGGAACTTGCATCTTCTATGGGAAATTTTGTCTTACATAGTTACAGATTGATGGAGATAGCAAATTATCCTAGTGGTCAGATTTCTTTGACCTAAGGAGCTGCTTCAAGTCCATTTTTACTAGTTTTCACTGATGATTACTACAGCTTTGCAAATATTTATTCGTCGTTCCTAAAGAGGATTAGTTGTTAAAGATATGTAAGTCTCTAACTTATGTATCATTTCAGGTTCACGGAGATAAAGGGATAGTATGTGCAGAACAAGTCTGGGGAAGAACAATGGCCTGAGGAACAGTATTGATCTTCCTGCGACCTATGCTATCTTTGCTTGATTCTTCTCTCATATTTCATATACTGTAAATACCCAGTACAGATGCATCAAGCAATAATAATAGTCTTAGAAACCAAAGCTCATCTCTTTCTATTGGATGAAATTCTCCAATGAATCTATTGGGATATGAGAAAGCTAATCCTGTGCTGATCTTTATGGCATTTTACAGACATTTCTTTTGGAGATAGTAGATGAGGTTGAGATGAGAAGAGGTATTCTGAATATACCTACAATCTCATCCTGTCCATAATTCTTTGCTGATTAACTAGTATCCATTTGTTTTACCTATTCACTATGTGTTCTATATGAAATTTCACAATTTAGTTTGAAAACGCTGGCTATATGTAGTCACATATATATTATATTTGATTTCTAGGTTAAATTCTGAGTTCCTTTAAAGAAAAGATGCCTGTGATTTCTTATATTTTCTTTCTTTCACACTGACAGAAGCCAAAATATTTTGTTTACAAACAGTGAGGAGTGGAATGTTACTTTTTCATTTAATATATTCTCCTTTATTGGGTACATAGGCCTTTATTATGTACAAGAGTACACCAAAAAGTAATTGTAAAGTGAAAATTAAATTAAAAGTAGTTGTAAAATGAAATTAAAATTTGTTATGGTGCAAAATATTTTAAACTCATGAATGAGTCATTCATCACATGCATTTTCCATGAACTTTAGAAGAAGAGAAGGGCAAGAAAGGAGAGAGAAAAGTGTTCCCATCTGCTGGTTCACTCCTAAATACCTCTATTGTCCAGGACTAGGTCAGGCTGAAGCTAGGAGCCAGGAATTCAATCTAGTTCTGCCAAGTGGGTAGCAGGAACCCAATTACTTGAAACATCACTTGCTGCCTCCCAGGGTCTGCATTAGTGGGAAGTTAGCATCAGGAGCCGTAGCTGAGAATTGAACCCAGGCACTCTGATGTGGGTATCTTAGTTACTAGGCTGAATGCCCATCCTTCCATGAACTTTTTGAAGAGTCATTAAACGCATGGAATAAAATTATTTTTGCACTAAAATAATCTTTTAATTCCACATTCTACAAACTTTTTGAAGTACTCTGTTATATAAGGTACATACTATCTTATTTGCTAATTGGTTTATACCTGAAAGTATCATCGCACCAGTTAGATTGCAAATACTTTGTTGCTGGAATCTTTTTTTGTAGGGACAGAGTTGCCTCTCAACAACAATAAGTAAGTGAAATACGGAGGAGAGTAAAAGAAATAAAAAGCAAGAATTTTTGGATTAACCTGCAAAGTCTAAAATCTGTATCATCAACCCACAGCCTTATTGTCCGTTATTTTTAGCACACAGCATACCATAAAGACTTGATAAAATAATTTTTCTAAATACTATCATTTAATGAAGAGTAATAAAAGCATGATACCAACAATAAAAGCTATTTTACGGTTACCTCCCGGATGGTGAGCAAATGATAGAAGATCAAAATGGGAAGTAGCTTAAATCTGAAAGATTTGGGTCATTTTCTTGGCTAAGTCCTAGAGGACTTAGTTCCAGAGAGATGAATGTTCTCACTAGGAGACACAACAATGATTCTATTGGGGGCCAGTGTCATGGTGTAGTGGTAAAGCCACCGCCTGCAGTGCCGGCATTCCTTATGGGTGCTGGTTTGAGTCCCAGCTGCTCCACTTCTATCCAGCTCTCTGATATAGCCTGGGAAGGCAGTGGAAGATGGCCCAAGCCCTTGGGCCCCTGTACCCGCATGGGAGACCTGGAAGAAACTCCTGGCTCCTGTCCTTGAATCAGCTCAGTTCCAGCTGTTGCAGCCAGGTGAGGAGTGGGGAGTGAACCAGAGGATGGAAGACCTCTCTCTCTCTCTTTCTCTCTCTCCCTCTCCTTCTCTCTGTGTAACTCTGAATTTCAAATAAATGGATAAATCTTTTTTTAAAAAATGATTCAATTGATCTGGGAGTTGAAACTGCCATTCAGTCACTTGGGGCTCCTCATGCCTTTGAGTCAATAATCCTTGAGTGATGTGCCTGGAGACAACTGAGGATGGCTAAGTTGTTGGGTCCCTGCTATCCACATGTGGGAAAGAAATTCCTGAGTTCTTGGTTCTTGCTCTTGGCTTGACCCAACCCTGTCTGCCTCAAATATTTGGTTAATGATTCAGTAAATAGAAGATTCTCCCTCTCTCTCATTGTTCTCCTGATATTCCGTAACTTAAGTGCTATGAGATGAATTTAATAATGCTGATATAAAAATAAGTCTAAATAGAATGTAAAATAATGACTTAAGTTCAGTCTTATTTCAAAAAACAAATGAATAAGACACTAAATAAAACAAAGATTATTTTCTTAATATACATATATTCACATGTACACACAAACCATTAACAAATTTGGGAGGAAACACCCATGATAATTACAGTTCTCATTTCTGTAACCCATTGATCCCTAACTGTAGTTTCCCATTGGCTGTGCAGGAATGGTAATACAAAGAGATGCCCTCAGGGATCTTCTGTCCTCCAGACATACTCTTTCTGACCTCCACAGTGGAGCAGTAGTCAAATTTTCACTTGTCTGATCAGAAGCAGATGGTAGACTTGATCTTAGGCACTGTAACATGGGAAGGAGGCATCCCAAGCAGTAGCTTAACCTGCTGTATCACAGCATCCACCCATCTGCAGGTGATTTTAGTGTCCTCTGTAACAGAGTAAAGTTTGAGAACCACTGGTACTTAATCTGTATATAAAATCACAGTTTTGTATGTTTTCAGTCTTAAAACGTAAGGTATCATGTAGTCACTTTATTTTTAAACAACTTTTCCTTTTCTGAAGATTGTAAAATAACAAAGTAGAGAAGCAGAAAGTAAGGGTGATAAAGGTGAATGGATCAATAGGAACTCTGTTTCTTGTGAGGGCAACTGGATCATGACTGTGTAGCACAGTTGGAGGGATTGATTTCGTTCAAAGTTTTCCTTTTCCTCAGAGCCTTCAGTGAATGTTTTTTGTAGGCATCTTGTAGTATACCCGTTCACAAATCATCAGCAGTATTTAGAAGGAACAAGGGTTTTTCTAAACATATAAAGACTTTAGAACTTTAAATCTCTTGGGTGAAAATAGTTTTCAGTGAGTTGTTTGTTCTTTTGATACAACAATAAGACCTAGTACCACTGACCACTCTGATCTACCATTCCGGCATATTGTTTTGAAACCAGGACGTTATTAGGTTCTCGATGTACTTTAGCAATCATGGCTTTTATTTTCCATTATGTGTTTTATACATCTATTCATTTATCATTCTTAAGTACAGAACACTGAAGAAAAAGGATATTGCAATCACAGATGCTATCAGGCTTCATTATTTTTAATTAGCTAAGTATTGTTATAAAGAATACTCTGTGATAACTATGCTCAAGCACAAAGTAGACATGAAAAAATGCATATTGAATGATTATTACTTGGAAAAACTGCATTTTATCTAGTTCCTCTCTGCTAGAAATATCAAAAACTCATGAACTTTTCACAGGGATGGTATATTGGACACTAGTGAAGCTGTTCAACCCTATAGCCTACAAGGAATCAAATATATGATACTTCTTTTTTAAATAAACAATGAAATTCATGTCCTTCTAGTTAAACACTCTGTAAAGCAGCTATTTTCATATTTATATTTACATAAAACATATGCTACTAGTCCCTGGAAGTTTAAATAGGAAATAAAAAGTGTATATGGATGTATGTGTGCGTGTGGGGGTGTTTGAATATGGTTAATCAAAGCATAACAATCATACAGAAATGGATAGCTAGGTACAAAACTCAAAAAAATGTAAATGTGCATAACCATATCATCAGGTAAAGAAAGAGAATATGGTAGGCACCCCAGAAAGCCATCCTTTCAGGGACATAATAATGATAACCATTATTCTGATTTCTAATAGCATAGATTAGTTTTCCTCTATTTGGTTGTTTATAAAAATAGGGTCCTATAGAATATACTATTTGCAGATGGCTTCTGTGCAACAGAGTGTGAAATGCATGCATATTTCTCTGTGTAATTTTGGTTCATTTATTCCAATTGCTCTACTGTATTGTGTTTTCTGAAATATGACAGTATATGTATCTATGTATCCTTTCTATTTTTATGGGCAATTGAGTAACATCTAAATTTAGGTAAATAAAAACAATACTACAACTCAGCCCGTTTTATGATATCAAACCAGATCCAGATAGTACAAAAAGAGAAAGATCCACGGTGTCATGAATTTAAGAGTTAACAATCTCCAACAAGAATTAGTAAATTGAATGAAAATGTGTAAGATAAGAAAAATTGTGCAATAGGACCAAATGAGGTTTGCTCCAGTTATGAAATCTTGTCTCAGTGTTTGAAAATAAGTCAATAAAATCCATCATACCAACAGGCTGGAAAAGAAAAAGCTACGTGATCTTATCATTTGCCCCAGAAAAATAATTCAATAAAACACAACACTTTATTATATTTATTGTAAACACTTCACACAAATTAAGAATAGTGGATAATTACTTCAACTTGACAAGGAGCATCCACAAAAATCCACGATTAACATCTTACTTCATGAAGAGAGACTCAATGATTTTCCCCTAAGACAGTAATATGGCAAGAATATCAATTTTAATTCCTCTTACTCCACAAGGTAGAGAGAGAGACAGAGACAGAGACTTACACAGAGAGAAAAGAATAAAGAAAAAGAAGGAGAGGGACAAAAGTGGAAGAAAGAAAAGGGAAGAAAGAACGAGGAAGCATACAGAATTTGAAAGGAAACAATATTTCACCTAATTAAACCAAACCAAATCAAATGGGCAAATGACACGTAGAAACATTTCACCTAGGAATATATAGAATACTTCAAAAACCTATAGAAAATGGAGTTAAAAAATAAGTTTATTTTAGTGAAAAAAATTTAAATCTATGCATAGATTTTTTTTTTTTTTTTTTGGACAGGCAGAGTGGACAGTGAGAGAGACAGAGAGAAAGGTCTTCCTTTGCCGTGGGTTCACCTTCCAATGGCCGCCGCGGCCAGCACACTGCGCTGATCTGATGGCAGGAGCCAGGTACTTATCCTGGTCTCCCATGGGGTGCAGGGCCCAAGGACTTGGGCCATCCTCCACTGCACTCCTGGACCACAGCAGAGAACTGGCCTGGAAGAGGGGCAACCGGGACAGAATCTGGAGCCCCGACCGGGACTAGAACCTGGTATGCCGGCGCCGCAAGGCAGAGGATCAGCCTAGTGAGCCGTGGCACCGGCCTATACATAGATTTTAAATAGTACTTGCTTTCCTGAAATTTTTGGAGAAGCTTCATAATAGAATACAAATAAATGTAAGAAAAATATTTAACCTCATTAGTTATCAGTTAAATGCATATTAAAACTACAACAAATATTATGGTAAACCTGTCAGAATGACTAAAATGGAGATATAACAGCAAGGATATAGAGGAACTGAAACATTCATAGATTGAGATGGAGCATATTAAGTTACAGCTACTCTGGAAAATATTTTGTCACTTTCTTAAAACCTAATCATGCAACTACCATATGATCAGTAATTGTACTCTGGGGCATTTATCCCAAATAAATAAAAATTTATGTTCCCACGAGTGCTCATAGAAGCTTTATTTACGAATAAATTCCTGGTACATGCATGACGTGAGCCACTTCTCAATTGAAAAAAAAAAAAAAGCTCATAAAACCACACGGCTAACAATTCAAATATCTGCAGTAGAGGAGTTTTGTAGGGCTACTTTGTTGCTTCAACACATAGTTACATGCAATGTTTTCTGTTTAATTCATTGAGTTTCTCCTAAGATTTTATTTGAGGAATGGGTTTCAGAGGTTAAATAAAACAAGTCAAATCACTCTTTCTGTTTTAATAGCACAAACTGAGGAGAGAAAATAGAGGAAAATGTGACATTAACTAGACAATACTCTATTCAGTAGGTTGGTAAATTTGAATGGCCTTAGTAGCACTGAGAGACACAAGCTGGCCATGATGTATAGTTAGAATTATAAATGGAATTCTACAGAGTTTGCATCGCTGTGATTGTAAAAAGACAAAATTTTAACAAATTTAGTTAAAAATAAAATTGGCTTTTATTCATGATTCAGGAATCAGGGCAGATTCTGTTTTGTAAAATAGTCAGAGCTCCCGCTGGGCACTGGCAGAGGAGCTTGTTTTGTAGGATAGGATCAAGAAAACAGAACAAACTTTTAGAAGCTGGTTGGATTGCTCTTTCTTCACATTATTATGATTACTATTATTATTGGTAAGGGTAAAGTAGGGGGGACTTCTTTGTTAAGCTGACTCAGGTAGGTTGGGACCTCTTGTTTTCATGAAAGACCAGTCTGTTTTGGAATCTATCTGCTCCCTTAAAGTTTTGGTTTGATAAGATGGCATTTAGCATATGACTCTGTTTTGCTTTTAGTCTATGCTGCTGGAGCCTGGTCCAGGAGCTCAGTTCTAAACAATGGCTTTGCTTAATTTTTGTTTAACCAGTTGTTGTTATGGGGTCTTTTCTGAAATGTCTAGGCTCCTCTTCTCTTTCTACTCCCTCCTCTCATTTTTTTCGTTCCTTCTCTCTTTTCTCCTCCTTGCCTTTTTCTATGGTGTTCTGCTGTGGATCTTAGATTGAGTTGTGATACCGACATCCTGAATGATGATCTGATTCTGATAACCCATATTATCTGGACTTCTAAGAATTGAAAATACGAGTATCCTATTCCAATAGCCCTGAGATGAGGAGCGTCAAGGCTGAGGTCCACTCTCCTATCCTATTCCACCTTCTCACACACAGGCACTCAGGGTTCCAGAGATTTTCTTCATTCTCTGACACAATTTGAGAGAACACTGAACTGACTGGATGATTCATTAAAGCCACATTCAGCCACAAAGTCAAGAACACACGAAAGAAGTAGGACTTCGGTATTAATAGATTGGTTATTATTCTTGCTTAGGAATTCTAGAAACCCAGGGCCATGGTGTTCTCATGTTGGTGCATCAAATCAACTAGGCCAGAATTTCCAAAAGTATACTTTGTCTTTTGTGTGTGATATTGATGGAATATAGCATTATACACTGCATTCTAATTTTTTTCGTATCATATAGAGGCACTCATATGAGATTGATTAAAAATACATTTCCTTTTTGTTTAAATTGCAAAAAATTAAATACAAAGGTTTAGGCAAAATATTATGTATCAAATTTGTATATAATATCTAAATTAAAAAGGTTTTAAAAATTAGTAGCTCTTTTCCATGAACATAATGTTTTATATCAGATATTTGTGCTTGGAATAGCTATAAGTAATTTTTCTGCAGTTCAAAGT